>NC_057800.1:409166614-409466614 GCF_018294505.1 Triticum aestivum
CGGTAGGATTTTTGAAACTTAGGCGAGTACTGGACTACAGCTAAGCCCCCAAGTGTGAGGTTTGCTCATCACTCGGTTAGATTTTTGAAACTTAGGGGAGTAGTGGACCGCAGCTAAGCCCCTGAGTGTGAGGTTTGCTCATCACTCGGTTGGATTTTTGAAACTTAGGCGAGTACTAGACTACAGCTAAGCCCTAGAGTGAGAGACTTGCTCATCACTCGGTAGGATTTTTGAAACTTAGGCAAGTACTGGACTGCAGCTAAGCCACCCATTGGGGGATTTCAGAAACATATGTAAACAATCGACAATCTTTTTAGAAGACTGTAAAAATCTTGTCTTTGATAAACAAAATACAAAGGTGTTTTTTATTACATCTCAGCAAACTGAGTGTTTAAGTATAAAAGGGACAGAGCAGGTCCGCATTCCAGGCGCGCGACTCGTCTTTCTTGTGCTCGAGGTCGTAAAGGTGGTATGCTCCATTATGGAGCACTCTGGTGACCACGAAGGGGCCTTCCCAAGAGGGAGCAAGCTTGTGTGGTTTCTGCTGATCCACTCGGAGAACTAAGTCTCCCTCTTGAATTGCTCGACCCCTCACATTTCTGGCATGGAAACGCGGATCTTGCTGATAAATGGTTGATTGGATCAAGGCCATCTCTCTTTGTTCTTCAAGGAGGTGAACTACATCTTATCGCGCTTGTTCTGCTTCTTCCTCTGTGAAAAGCTCGACTCTGGGTGCATTGTGGAGCAAGTCACTCGGAAGTACAGCTTCGGCTCCATAAACCAACAAAAATGGGGTTCTGCCAGTCGACCGATTGGGAGTTGTCCTCAATCCCCATAATACTGATGGAAGTTCATCGACCTAGGCTCCTGCTGCGTGTTTGAGGTCACGCATCAGACAAGGTTTCAGTCCTTTGAGAATCAATCTGTTTGCCCTTTCAGCATGTCCATTCGACTGGGGGTGAGCGACCGAGGTATAGTCGACTCGAGTACCTTGTGAAGCACAAAAAGTCCTAAACTCATCAGAATCAAAGTTTCCTCCATTGTCAGTGATGATGTTGTGGGGAACACCATATCTGAATGTTATCTCTCTGATGAAGCTGACGGCAATACTGACATCAAGGTTCTTTATAGGCTTGGCTTCAATCCATTTGGTGAACTTGTCGACTACTACAAGCACATGAGTGAATCCACTCCTACCGGTCCTCAAAGGTCCAACCATATCCAATCCCCAAACAGCAAAAGGCCAGACGAGCGGAATGGTTTTCAGGGCTGACGCAGGCTTGTGAGACATGTTGGAGTAGAACTGACAACCTTCACATTTGTCGACTATTTCTTGTACCATCTCATTTGCTCGAGGCCAGTAAAATCCCGCTCGGTATGCTTTGGCCACAATGGTCCAAGAGGACGCATGGTGACCATAGGTCCCTGAGTGGATATCATTGAGGATCACTCAACCTTCTTCAGGTGTTATGCATTTCTGGCAGACTACAGTCACACTTTCTCTGAACAAATGTCCTCTTATCACGGTGAAGCCCTTAGATCTACGGACGATCTGTCGAGCCTCTTCTTCATCTTCTGGGAGTTCTCTTCTAAGAATGTATGCGATATATGGTACCGTCCGATCAGGGGTGATGACAAAAACTTCCATGATCAAGTCGACCACGGCTGGAATCTCGATTTCAGTCAGATCGGTGGCACTCTTCGGCTGTGGGGGCTCTTCAATGTACGGATCTTCTTGAACCGAGGGTGCATGAATATGCTCCAGGAAGACATTACTGGGAATGGCTTCTCTCTTGGAGCCTATCTTTGCCAGATCATCGGCTGCTTGATTTTTCAGTCGGTGGATGTGATGGAGCTCTAACCCCTCGAACCTCTTTTCTAACTTTCTTACTGCATTGCAATAACCAGTCATGGCTGGACTTCTGACGTCCCACTCCTTCATCACCCGATTGACCACTAAATCCGAGTTGCCATAGACCATGAGGCGACGGACGCTGAGTGAAATGGCCATACGCAACCCATATAGAAGTGCCTCGTATTCAGCCTCATTGTTGGAGGAGTCAAAGTGAATCTGGAGAACATAGCTGAGTTTGTCACCACGGGGGGAGACCAGCACCGGAACCATTCAGCATCTTGGACCCATCAAAGAACATGGTCCAATGCACCGAGTGAATTTGGGCTGGAAGTTGCTGTTCGATCCACTCGGCGAGGAAATTAGCTATTGCTTGGGACTTAATAGCCTTCTTTGCTTCAAACTTGATATCCAGGGGAAGGAGTTCAATCGCCCACTTTGCCACTCGACCAGTTGCATCTCTGTTGTCCAGAATCTCCGACAATGGAGTGTCGCTGACGACTGTAACGAAATGATCAGAGAAATAGTGTGCAACCTTCTTTGTGGTCATGTAAATTCCATAAACAAGCTTCTGATAATGGGGATATCTTTGCTTTGATGGATTCAGGACTTCAGAAACGTAATATACTGGGCGCTGAACTTTATAAGTTTTCCCTTCTTCTTCACGCTCGACTGTGAGTACTGTACTGACAAATTGTCCAGTGGCTGTAATGTAAAGAAGTAAAGGCTCTTTGCTGATTGGTGCAGCAAGCACCGGCTGGGTGGAAAGCAGGGCTTTGAGCTCTACAAACGCTGCATCAGCTTCGGGAGTCCACTCGAACTTATTAGACTTCTTCATTAGTCGGTAAAGAGGCAGTGCCTTTTCACCGAGACAAGAAATGAATCGACTGAGAGAGGCCAAACACCTAGTAAGCTTTTGGACATCGTGCACACACACAGGGTGTTTCATCCGAAGAATGACACCCACTTTCTCTGGGTTAGCCTCGATCCCTCATTCGGAAATGAGGAAACCGAGTAGTTTTCCGCCAGGAACTCCGAATGTGCACTTTGATGGATTAAGCTTGATATCGTACCTTCTGAGGTTGGCAAAGGTTTCGGCAAGGTCAGCCAGCAGGTCGGAACCTTTACGTGACTTGACTACAATGTCATCCATGTATGCTTCCACATTCCGACTGATTTGAGTGAGTAGACACTTCTGGATCATCCTCATGAATGTGGCTCCGGCGTTCTTCAGGCCGAATGGCATAGTGACATAACAGAAACATCCGAATGGAGTGATGAAAGCCGTTTTTATCTCATCGGGTCCATACAGCCAGATCTGATGGTACCCGGAATAGGCGTCCAAGAAGGACAAACGCTCACACCTCGCAGTTGAATCGACAATTTGGTCGATGCGGGGAAGAGGAAAATGATCTTTCTGGCAGGCCCGATTGATATGCTTGAAGTCAATGCACATGCAAAGTGAATCATCCTTCTTAGGTACCATGACAACTTTGGCGAGCCACTCAAAGTGGTAAATCTCTCGGATGAACTCAGCTGCCAGGAGCCGAGCCACTTCTTCACCAATTGCTTTTCTCTTCTGGACGACGGACCGTCGAAGATGTTCCTTGACTGGTTTTACTTTCGGGTCGACTCGCAAACGATGCTCAGCCAGTCCCCTGGGTACACCCGACATGTCAGAAGGTTTGCATGCAAAGATGTCCCAGTTCTCATGGAGGAACTGGATGAGCGCTTCTTCCTATTTGCTGTCAGCATTGGGATCGGTCGGGTGGATATGAATCGGCTTCGTTTCCCCTGACGACTGAAATGCGGACTCTGTGGTAGGCTTCTTGGCTCGCAGCAAATCACTCGTATCTGCATTTTTCTGGTACTCTTGCAGTTCCACTACTGCCATCTGTGCATCGACAATTTTTGAGCCCTTCTAGAAGCACTCTTCTGCTTTCTGACGATTGCCAGTGACAGTGATTACTCCTTTGGGACCAGGCATCTTCAATTTGAGATACAGGTAACATGGTCGAGCCATAAAACGTGCATAAGCGGGTCTCCCTAGGATGGCATCGTAAGCACTCTTGAAATCCGCTACCTCAAACATCAACTTTTCCTTGCGGTAATTCTTGGAATCACCAAAAACCACATCAAGTGTGATCTGGCCGAGGGACTGAGCTTTCTTGCCAGGTATAACACCATGGAAACTCATGTTGCTTTCACTCAGCTTGGACATCGGAATGCCCATTCCCTTCAAGGTCTCAGCATAAAGAATATTCAATCCGCTGCCACCATCCATCAGCACTTTAGTCAGTCGAGTACCTTCAACTACTGGGTCGACCACTAGTGCTTGCCTCCTAGGGGTGGCTATATGCATTGGGTGGTCTGACTGGTCGAATGTGATGGCAGTCTGGGACCACTTCAGATAACTGGGTGTTGCCGGAGCAACCATGTTCACCTCCCTGTTAATAACCTTCAATCGACTTTTGCTTTCAACATCAGCAAAAATCACCAGCGTGGAATTGACATTGGGAAAGCCATCATCATCTTCTTCCCTATCCTCACCCTCGTCCGACTTCCTTTCCTTTTCCATGGGTTGTTTCTCTCGGAACTGCTGAATCAGGAAACGACACTGTCAAGTGGTGTGTTTAGGGTAAATGATGTTCCTCTCTTCATCCTTATGGCACGGTAAATCCAACACATCATTCTCATCTTTATCCTTAACTTTCTTGGGATTCTAGGGCCCTTTGGGTTTTCCCTTGAACTTTCCTTGAGCAACAGCTAAAGCTTCACCAGGAGCAGCTGGTTCATCTTTTCGCTTCTGTTTCCGACTGGAATTCCCTCCTCCGGTTTCTTGGGCGACTATTTTGTGTTTGCCACTCCGGAGTCGGTCTTCCTCTTCACCATTGGCATATTTGGTGGCGATCTCGATCATCTGAGTCAGAGTCATATCTCCTATCCGACCGAATTTTAGGTTCAATTCCCGATACTTAACGCCTTCCTTGAAGGCACAAATTGCTTGGTGATCTGAGACATTCTCCACTGTATGGTGCAACGTGATCCATCTCTGGATATAATCCCTCAAAGTTTCATTTGGTTTCTGGACACAACACTGCAATTCTGTCAACCCTGCCGGCCTTTTGCAAGTGCCTTCAAAGGTCCTAACAAACACTCGAGCAAGTTCTTCCCAAGTGTATATGCTGCCAGGAGCCAACTGATTCAACCACGCTCTGGCAGAGCCCTCCAGCACCAAGGGGAGGTGCTTCATGGCAACATCATCATTGCCACCACCAATCTGCACAGCCACTCGGTAATCCTCAAACCAAGTGTCTGGCTTGGATTCGATGGTGAACTTGCTGACTCCAGTCGCCAACCTGAAGTTTGGAGGAATCACTGCTGCTCTGATGGCTCTGCTAAAACACTCGGGTCCTGAGACGTGTACCCTGCTTCCAGTCAGATGACCTCTATCGTGTCCTTCTCTATGAGCTCTGTTTCTATCAACCAGACCTTGAACGAGGATTGACCTTGCATCAAAGCCTGGTTCTCTGGGATCGACTGGAATTCTCCATTCGCCGTTGTGGGGACACCTATCATCTTGCCGCCGAGGCACATACGACCCACTCCTCGGAGGAGACGTGGGCACTCGACGACAATTGTCGTGGTCGAGTCGATGATCATACTACTCACGGTTCCTATACTGATCTTGCTGGTATCCACGTCCCTCACGCCGCGGAGGCGGTCTCGGGCTATGGGAAGACTGGACAGTATCCGCCACCACAGACCTGCTATGAATCCTATTCCGCGACTGAGATACCGTTGTATTTTGCTCTCCTGCTACCCGGAGTAAAGCCCGGATCTGCATCAAACCTCGGCCAGCTTCTGACTGGGAAGGTTGAATTGACTCTGCTATTCGAGCTGCAGCTGTGAGATTCTGGATCGGAGTTCGATATACCTGAGTCAGAGGCGGAAAAAGTTGTCGTCGACTGGACTCGGGGATCCGCTACCGAGCACGCTCGTCGAGTGCGTGCTGGAGGTTCTCCAGTCGAGTGCGCTCAGCCAAGTTGGCCAGGCGCACCTCCTCCAAGGCCTGGGCCTCGGGGGTTTCTCCAACGATAGGAGTGTGGAGTGCATCCATATTACGGCGACGAAGATCTTCCCTCCGCTACAAAGAGAGGGGTTTGGGACAGTACTCCTCATCAACACGCGATGGATCACCGCCGCCATCGCCACCGCTTCCCGAGTGAAGCCAAGAGGACTGTGTGGTACATTGACCATCAAGACTTCTGCCACGGGGTCGCTGCTGTCGCATTCGGACGTAGTCTCGATGGAGCCAATCGACAGATCGAACAGGCCATAGAGTGTTTCATCGGGCTCAATTGCCGCGATTTGCTGGGTGGCCGATTGGCGGGCCACCGCGTGCCTCACCCACTGCTAAAGCCGCGACCGACCGGATCGCTGGCACCGGCGAACAACGAAGAGGGAGGTTACAACAGGAGTCGACTGATACGGAGTCGACGGTTGTTGAAGAAGGACGCCGTGAACGCACGCGCAGAAGTGCGTCGCCCGTAGACGGGGAGCGCCTCGACGTCGAGTGGAGCTTCGTGAAGCCAAGCAGAGTCGTCGGCGATGAAGACAAGCGCGCCGAGACGGATCTCGCGGCCTTCAGCCAATCCTCCGCTGGAAACCATGATGATGAGAATCAGAAGAATCACAACTACTCCAATAAACTGCTAATACACCGGCCCCACGGTGGGCGCCAACTGTCGTGGGTCTAAGACTGACAGTAGAATGCGGGGTAGATATGAGGAGGCAAGATCCTAGCTATGGAGTAGTTGTACACACGAGTTTTACGAGTTCAGGCCCTTCTCGGAGGAAGTAACAACCCTATGTCTCGGTGCCCTAAGGCGGTCGACTGGATTATGTGTGCGTCTGTTTACAAAGATCTGAACCCTTGTCCCAGAGGAGGGGGTGGTTTATATAGAGTGCGCCAGGACCCCTGCTCCCCTCCGTTACACAGGGTTCAATGTACATTAAGAGAGGAATGCTACTGGTAACGCTAGCCATTAAATGCTATAAATGACAATTAAGCCTATAAGTAAATGTTCGACCATTGTTGGTGCAGAGTGGCTTTAGATCTTCTGCTCGTCGAGTGTCTTCTGCGACGGTCGAGTGCCATTGATTCTTCCGAGTGGAACATCTCTGGTTGAGTGGATAATGGTACCCTTTGAATGATTCTGGCTTTAGGGTGATGTCCTAGGGGAAGGTGTCTAGGTCAGGCCTATGACCCTACCCTAGGTACATAACCTCATCACCAAGGGCCACGACCTTCAAGAGTGTCATCAGGTAGAGCAGCTTGTCAAGAAACAGATAGCAGAGTATGAGAAGCGAGATAAGGAATAGGGTCAGAATGTTACTGGCGGTAATGGTCGAGGTGGTGAAGCAAGACACCCCGACAAACCCTTTCGGAACCAAGGGAAGCCCGCCAGGGGTCAAGAGAAGGAAACCTATGATGATGAGAGTGATGGAGAGGATAAATAGAAAACCAGTGAGCAGGAGTTTCAGAAAGCCATGGACGCCCTGTGCGTTGACGGAGGTGCATCTCTACACACTTCTCACCGCCATCTCAAGCGGTGGGCGCGAGAAGTCAATGCCGTGGAACCAGCGCAAGAGGCCCGGAAACTACTCAAATGGTCCCGTACGCCAATCATCTTTGATGAGGAGGACCATCCTAGCCGTACCATTGCGGTAGGGTGTTTGCCATTGTTGGTCTCTCCGACAATTGGCAACCTTAAGGTCACAAAGATGCTGGTGGACGGCGGGGCCGGGTTGAATCTTATTTCCCCGGCAGTCATTGGCAAGCTTCAGATAGGAGAAGAAGAGCAAGAGGTTACCGGCAGGCTTCAAGGAATTAATCCCAGCAGGAGACGTCCTAAAGGAAAGATCACGCCGCCGATAACGTTTGGGGGAGAAACTACCGAACTGAGAAGATTGTATTTGATGTGGTTGATCTCCCCCTGCCGTACAATGGGATTCTTGAACGCCCGGCCCTGGCTAAGTTCATGGCGGCATCATACTATGCCTACAACACATTGAAGATGCCTGGGCAACTGGGAGTCATCACTGTCCCATCAGATGAGAAGGATGCAATCATTTGCATGGACAAGATGTACCGAGACGCGGTCGCAGTAGAGGCAGCGTCGGCTCCCGCGAAGGAAAGTAAAGGAAAGAAGAGAGACTGTAGGGACTTCGGCAAAGAGCCCGGGAAACGTGCCCCCACCAAGTGCACGACACCCATTGACGACGTGCCAGAGTGTTCTAACAGCAAGAGATCCAAGGTTGCTGCACCCCAAGTGAAGAAGGTCCCGGCGGGGCTGGCTGGCATTGATGGTACTTTTACTATTAGTGCCACCCTCGATGACAAATAGGAAAGCGCGCTCGTTGCCTTCCTGCGGGCGAATATCGATGTGTTTGCCTGGCAACCATCTGATATCCCTGGTGTTCCCAGGGAGGTAATCGAGCACAACCTTGCTATCTGCCCACATGCCCGGCCTGTCAAGCAGAAAGTCTAGAAGCAGGCCTTGGAGAGGCAACAGTTCATTGCAGAAGAGATCAAGAAACTTGAGGCAGCTGGTTTGGTCAGAGGAGTATTGCACCCCACGTGGTTGGCAAATCCAGTGGTAGTCCGGAAGGCTAACAAGAAGTGGAGGCTTTGCATAGATTTCACAGATCTCAACAAGGCTTGCTCTAAATAACCATTTCCCTTGCCGCGTATCGACCAGATTGTGGATTCCACTTTAGGTTGTGATTTGCTCCCCTTTCTGGAGCATACTCTGGGTATCACCAAATCTTCATGTGTGGTACGTACTGCTTTGTCCGCATGCCATTCAGATTAAAGAGTGTCGGGTCCACTATTGCAAGGGCAATCTAGATAGGTTTTGAGCCATAGTTGCATAGAAACATAGAAGCCTATATGGATGATATTGTGGTCAAGACCAAGGATACGGCCACCCTTGTTCAGGATTTGGAAGAGACATTTGATAATCTGCGCAAAATCAATCTGAAGATCAACCCGGAGAAGTGTGTATTTGGTGTTCCCTCCGGCAAGCTGCTTGGTTTCTTTGTATACCATTGCGGGATAGAAGCCAACCCCGACAAGATCAAGGCCATCGAGCAGATCCAAGCGGCAAGGACAGTTAAGCATGTGAGGTTGAAAGTGCTAGTGATCGACTAGAGGGGGGGGGGTGAATAGGCGATTTTTATGAAAGTCTTTAAAACATGTAAGTTTCGAAGACAAACGATAGAAATAAACCTATTACCATGCAGCGGAAGGTAGACTACACTAGGCAAACCATAGTCAAGTATTCAATGAAGTGAAAGCACAATGACTAATAGCAGCTAGCCAGTAAGGATCAGGTAGGAAGATATTGTGAAGCCAATCAGAACAAGTAATCACTCAGTGAAGCCAAATGGTGTTGCAATCATACAATTATTTCACAAGGACCAACGGTAAGTAAAGGGAAGGGAAGGATGAAACCAGTGACTCGTTGAAGACAATGATTTGTTGGACCAGTTCCAGTTGCTGTGACAACTGTACGTCTGGTTAGGGAGGCTGAGATTCAACTCAGAAGACCTCGTCTTCACCTTATTCCCCTTGAGCTAAGGACACCCAGTCCTCGCCCAATCACTCTGGTAAGTCTTCAACGTAGACTTCCAAACCTTCACAGACTTCATTCACCGGCGATCCACAATGACTCTTGGATGCTTAGAACGCGACGCCTAACCGGCTGGAGGATTCATAGTCCTCAAGTGTAATAAGTCTTCAGATCACACAGACAAGAAGACTTAAGTGATGCCTAACACTATTTGGCTTTGGGTGTTTAGGGCTTTATCCTCGCAAGATATTCTCTCTCAAAGGCTTCGAGGTGGGTTGCTCTCAAACGACAAAAGCCGTACACTAACTCTAAGCAGCCAACCGTTTATGGTTGTAGGGGGTGGGCTATTTATAGCCACTAGGCAACCCGACCTGATTTGTCCGAAATGACCCTGGGTCACTAAGGAACAGACACGTGTTCCAACGGTCAGATTTCAAACACACACGACAACTTTACTTGGGCTACAAGTAAAGCTGACTTGTCCAACTCTGGACAAGATTCGCTCTCATAGTCTTCGCTCGAAGACATAGGATTTTGGTTAAGCATCACTTCAGTCATTCTGACTGGTTCTCTTGGATCCCACTTAACAGTACGGTGGTTCCTATGACTCAACAAAGAAGAAAAAGAACTACGAAAGATCTAAGTCTTCGTGCTCCATAGTCTTCATGCGATGTCTTCTCTTGTCATAGTCTTCAAAGTGAATGTCTTCACATACCACCTTTGACTTCAATGTCTTCATACATTTTTAGGGGTCATCTCTGGTAGGAAAACCGAATCAATGGGGGACTTCTACCTGTGTTATCCTGCAATTCTCACAAACACATTAGTCCCTCAACTAGGTTTGTCGTCAATACTCCAAAACCAACTAGGGGTGGCACTAGATGCACTTACAATCTCCCCCTTTTTGGTGATTGATGACAAACTAGTTGAAGTTTTCAACGGGGAATATAATATGTGAAATTTGTAAAGGATAAGGAATTGTCTTCATAAGTTGCAAGGGCTCCCCCTGAAGATGTGCATATAAGTAATTTGCTTTTGGAATGCAAATGCACATGGCAGGTTGTACTTGTGGAGATCCTCTTCAACTTATGATGATAATTCATCATGCATGAAAAGTATGTGAAGATAATGACATGCATATTGAAAAATGGACGTCTGCAAATGATCTAAGTGCGGAATTTATCGTCGCACATGCGGAATTTATCATCGCATCACAGAATAGCAAATAAGTAGTAGACGACCATCGAGTTTAAGTGTTACAACTCAAAGAACCAGATGTATCGAGAACGAGTTTAAGTAGCAAAAAATAAATAAACCACCCATATAGATCCGCTTGAAGACTATCAATTCATATGCTTCTCCCCCTTTTGTCAGTGTGGACCAAAAAGGTTTGAAGACATAGAGCGCCTACTCGTTCCCATGAGGTGCAGGCGAGGCAGCAGGGTCGTCGTTGAGATCCGGTGGTGCAGAGGAACTTGGTGCAGTGTTGATGCGTGCAGAAGTAGGGGCGGTGAAGTAGCATCGTCTTCGTCCTCGATGACTCTGGCATTCACAATTGCTGCGGAGGAAGAGAACTCAGAGTCTTCAAGAGATGGAGTTTGTCACAGCACAGTCCTTTGGGGAGGTGTGGAGTCAAACTTGAAACATTCAGAGAAGCCATCCTATTGAAGATCATCCTCAGAACACATAAGCGTCATCCCTTTCCATGTACGCCGACAGGTTTCATGGGCAACAAAGGCATTCTTGGTGGCAAGATTGCGAATGCCGTTGACATCCACCAAGAGGCTTTGCATTTGGCGCTTCAGCCAGTCATGATGCCTATCCTGTTTCTGATGAAGAGCAACTAGAAGCTCTCAGTCATTGAGAACACGAGATCTCTTCTTGGGCCGTTGGGCAATAGTGCTTTCAGTGGCTTCAGTGAGGGCACGATGAGGTGCACGTGTAGTACCAGCCAGAGGATAAACATGAGTGACTACTTCAACTCCTTCAATGTTCTGAGAGAAACTTTGATGCTCAGCATTCTGAAGACTAAGAGGCTCCTTGGCAGGATCTAGATAGATGGCTTCAACGGACATATCCACGTCAGGCAGAAAGATCCGATGATTGCGAGCAGAGGGCTGATATGAGATAGCTGAGTGGAGTTTGACCAGCCGCATTATCCATGGAGCATAGAACTTCAAGCCAAAAAGATCAGATCCTAATGCAGCAAGTTGGCGAATGAAGAAGTCTTGTGCATTGAAGCATTTGCCGTGAAGAATATAGAAGACCAAAGTCTTCATTGCACCTTCCAGCTTGGCATGTGGAGAATGTCCTTTGATGGGCCAGAGAGTTCGCCTTATAATGTGATAGATAGTCCGTGGCAGATACTCAAGGTCTTCAACAAAGAACTCCTTAGGATAGGCAGCATCTGGAGGCAATGGCTTCATCATGCTAAGCATCTAACTCATGTTCGGTTCAGGCTTCTGAAAGATGCTCTCAATAGCTTCACTGTGAGGCTGACAGCCAGGTTCATAGAGATCGCCAAGAGTGGGCAGACCAGTGAGCTCAATGATATCAAAGGCTTTGGCTTCATGATGAACATTTCCGGTCATCCACTCAAGGATCCAAGTCTTCGGATCTCTGTTGTAGCCATGTATGTGAAGAGTGGCATAAAATTGGAGCAGCAACTCTTCATTCCAGTGCTCTTGGTCGGTGACAAAAGGCAACAAGCCAACCTGTTTGAAGCAATCCAGAGCTTCTTCCAAGCAGGGCAGTCCAGTTATTGCTTCGGTGTCAAGACGCATATGAGGGAAGATGCGACCTTGATTGTACAGAATGCATGAGTAATAACTTCACTGCGAATAGCTCCAGAACCGATCAGAAGATATTCTTTCCCTTGAGTAGGGGTTCTTGGAGCTATTGAAGAAGGTGTTGTCTGCTTTGAAGCCATTGACATTAAAGGATCCAGGTGCTGATGCAGGACCTGGAAACCTGGGCAACCTTGGCATTGGCTTCTGTACCTGAGGCCTGTGCTCAACATGATAGTCAAACTGAGGACTAGCAGCAGGCGCAGGAATAGGAGCAGTAGCATCATTTGCTTCACTGACTTCTGGCTCATTGGTTGGTGCAGGCTCCACATTTGCTTCGGCCATGACAACATCATTGGCTTCATTTGTGTTGGTGGTGGCAGCCTCAAGATTTTCTACCTCCACTTAATGAGCTGGAGGGTCAGGCACAGACACGTTCTCCTCGAGAACAGCTTCTTCAGTAATTGGGGGAGTAGGGACACGTTCTTCTTCTTGGGTGTCATCGGCTGATGCAGCCGAAATGTCTTCAGTAGCTTTAGCCTCAAACTCGGAGACATTCACAGTAGGAGTGGCATCTGGAAACACTTGACGTGCAATAGATTGGTGAGGCACTTCTCCTTCGGGAATGCTGGAAGGAGGGACTTGAGACCTTGGTCCTTTGCGAAGCCTGCGTAACGCTGGCGACACCTTTGGAGATGGAGTTGGCTGGGCCTCAAAGTCATCTTCTTCTTCTTGCCGGGGTGGTGTGACTTGTTGTCGTGGGTGATCAGCCCATGATGCATCCTGAGCAATTGGCGTCAGAGGACGACCAATGCTGATGAGTTCGCTGTGCGTAAGCATAGGCGATGATACCTGTTGGTGCTCGATCAGAGGAAGAATTACATCATCTTCAACATTGTCATGGTGACCAATGTCTTCAGCAGCGGTGGGATCAGCTGCTGGAATGTCTTCAGCTTCATGAGCCTCTGTGGAAGCAGGCTCATGGACAGTCAGTTGGCGCTCTTGATGTTCAGCGGTAGGGCGAACCATGGAGATAGGTTCAACAACTAAGGACTCTGTGGGAGCAGCCCGATCCTTCTTGGTCTTGCGCTTTTTCTTGGAGGGAGCAGCAACAGAGACTTCAGAATGTTTCCTCTTTCTCGCTTCAGCCTCAGTAGTCCTCGTTTTCTTCAGTTCTGAAGAGGTTGACCTAACCTTTGGCTTCGAGCTAGTCATGCTGGCTGGGAAGACAATGGGATGTGCTTCCTGCCTTGGTGCTTCGGGTTCAGCCACAGCTGGCTTCTTCTTCTTCTTTGCAGCCATCCTGGGATCGATGCCAGGACGACCAAGGGCCTTGCGCTTCTCAGACTCATTGTAGGCTTGCACACTCTTTTTAGCCAGGATCTTCATGCGCTCACGAGAACCTTGAGCTTCTTCACGCTTCTTGAGAAAGGCTTCTTTGAGCTCGTGCAGCATGATCTTGAAGTTCTTGACCTCTTGCACGCTGAGCTTGGCCATATGCTTCTTGAACTGAGCTTTCTCAAAGTCAATCTTTTGCTTCAGTTCGACGATGCGCTGAGCTAGAGCTAGCTCTGAAGCAATGGCGCCATGGAAGGCGACACTGAGGCCAATTGGAAGTTGCAGATCATCAAAGCTGAGGTTGGGTGTGTCAAACCACTCATCAATGAAGTTGTGGATGATTGCCACGTCAAAGAGAGGCAAATCATTGAAGATTTCTGCTTCTTCTTTGCTCTTGATCAGTTTCTCAAGAGCGTCATCTGCAAGATCTTCATCGCTGGACAGATCAATAGCGTCGTTGCACAGAATTGCAACAGCAGTCAGTTCTTGGCTGTTGTGTTGCAAAGGCATCTTGACTTTCGAGGGCTTGGAGATGCGTGAAAAATCTTCAGACTGCACACTATCTTCAGGAGGTGCAGTAGCCAGTGGCTTTGCCCGTGAGATTTTTGGTGCTAAGGCAGGCTTTGAAGCTTTAGGCTGCTTCAGTTTCTTTGGCTTCGGCGGTGCAGGCGCTTCATCAGATTCAGCGTCATCTGCAGGCTCATCCACGGCTGTCCCTTGAACCATGATATGAGTGATGAGACCTTCCAGGTTATAGAAGGGCCCAACAAGATTGGGTTCAGCTTTGCGGGTGCCATCGGCACGGGGAGCAGAGGGACCAGGGTTGAAGTCTAGTCCCAATGACTTCTTGTTCTGCTTCGCCGAATTCTGGGCAAACTGGAAGTTGCGCTTGAACAGATTGTCGTCACGACACCATAGCAATGACGATGGGTCAGCATCCGCCGGCTGTGGTCCACGGACCATGCAGGGGTAGAAGCCTTGTTCAATGGCTTCATCTCTGGACCTGGGTTGAAGATTTCTGTATAGGATGTCTCCCCATGGTCGCTTGATGGCATTCTTCTCAGCATATTCCTTGGTCACAAACCTGTACTTGAACCACTGTTCAGCCCAATATCGTCGAATCCATTGGATTCGTGTCTTGCGCTGATTGTAATCCTCTTCTGGATCTGTCTTGTATAGCTCTGAGAGGTCATCGGGCAGATCTCTTGATGTTTCACCTCAACGCTTTCTGCCACCCTTCCTTACTGATTTCTCTACAGCCATGAACTTTAAACTGAATGGCTTCAATATGTTCAAAGTCTTCAAAGGCTTTCGCTTGCTGGACAAACAGGAATTGGCTTCGGGAGAATTTATATGATGTTGTAAGAATTCTGCAAATGAATGCAAACTATGAGAACCAAGGGATTCTCCCACAGACATGTACCTGTGACAACATTAAGGTGCGAGGGAAGGGGAAGAGGTCATATGCATTCTCAGAATATTTTGAAGATAAATCAGTTTAGGAGACATTGACCTCATCGTGCGAAGACATTAACTCATAGATAAGGAGTTGGTTCCAGATTTGTACGAATCCACGGATCAGTACAAGTGAGGAATCTAACTACTTTGTGAAGCATAAGTGAACATACTAGGCATATTATGAGATGCAGTATGAAATAGATCCAACTTGTGTGAACAGAAACTGCTTGTGGTAGAAAGTGACGAATCTATAGAATCAAAGGGGCCGTAAAAAGGAAGTGTTATTTACCACACGAAGAACTGATAAACAAAGTGGAAGAGGAGGCCAAGCAGTTCGATCGTCCGTGCCCTAACTTGGCGACGGAGGACACCTACGGCGACGGCGGAGAAGACGATGTCTGCGGTCGGCATGAAGACGGCGTCGGAGAGGTCGCGGCAGCTAAGCGCTTCGTCGCTGGTGTCGTCGAGGGCTAGCGGTGGCGCTAGGGTTCGTGCGAGAGTGGAAGAAAGTATAATGACTGTGGTGAGGCGTGTATTTATAGGGACAGGGACGGCACAATGTTATTACACAGGTGCCCCTGGCGATTCACATCTGAAGAACACGTGGCCATCATGCAACATATCAGAGGTTGTTCCACGTTCCCACGCACGCCTGGATTGTCGGGTGGTCGTTCCCACTTCTCCGGGTTTCAGGTGAAGGAATTAGCATTGAAAGCGGACTTAATGTTTGTCTCTGTATCTTCTACCGACAAGGACACAGAGAAGACATTCGACAGTTTCAAGAGAATGCATATGATTTGGAGAGATAGAGTTTGAGATAGAAAGCATAGAAAGGTTAGGGTCCGATCACATTTACTTAGTTCAAAAGATTCAACAAGAAGACATAGCTATAGGTGAATACTGTAGAGGACAGAACACTAGTATATATATATATAATCAACATAGTGAAGATAATCATGAAGACAAACCAAATGTGAAGACATAGCAAATGTAACGCATGGGTGAAACACTTCAAACAGAAGAATTTGGTGGTGGCGTTACCCACCGTATAGGAAGTATTAGACCCAGACACGGCGCACAATTATCGTGGTGCTCAGAAGTCAAATTCCACATTAATGTATTCACACTTAGAATGTAAGTCTTCATTGATTGAAGACATACTTTACTTCGTGTGTTGCACATCTAAGTCATCAATGTGCATAAGTGTTAGGATGTGTGCCTGATCATAGGACATTTGTGGATTCCAAGATATTTAGCTCACACTGTAATTTGCAAAATCTCTTCTCATCCAAGGGCTTGGTGAAGATATCTGCCAATTGCTCTTCAGTGTTGACGTGTATGATATCAATATCTTCCTTTGCAACAAGATCTCTGAGAAAGTGATGACGAATTTCAATGTGCTTTGTCTTCGAGTGCTGAACTGGGTTGTTGGCAATCTTGATGGTGCTTTCATTGTCACAGTAGAGCGGCACTTGCTTCATATGAATGCCATAGTCCTTGAGTGTTTGCTTCATCCATAGAAGCTGAGCGCAGCAAGATCCAGCAGCAATGTATTCAGATTCAGCAGTGGAGAGAGATACACAGTTCTGCTTCTTTGAAGACCAACATAGAAGTGATCGTCCCAGAAAATGAGATGTGCCTGATGTAGACTTGCGATCCACCTTGTCACCAGCGTAATCAGCATACGAGAATCCAACCAGATCAAACTCTGAGCCCTTTGGATACCATAATCCTAGTGTTGGGGTGTAAGCCAAATATCGAAGAATTTGCTTCACAGCTAAGTGATGCGATTCCTTTGGTGCCACTTGGAATCGAGCACACATGCAAACACTAAGCATAATATCTGGCCTAGATGCACATAGATAAAGTAAAGAACCAATCATGGAGCGGTATACCTTTTGATCGAACTCTTTACCATTGTCGTCGGGACCCAGATGATGTTTGGCTGGCATTGGCGTCGTGAAGCCTTTGCAGTCTTTCATACCAAATTTCTTCAGGCAATCTTTGAGGTACTTCTCTTGAGATATAAAGATGTCGTTGCGTTGCTGACGTTTTTGAAGACCAAGGAAGAACTTCAGCTCACCCATCATGGACATCTGATATTACTCTTGCCTCATATATCCAAACTCTTCACTGTATTTCTGATTGGTGCAGCCGAAGATAATGTCATCCACATATATTTGGCACACAAACAGTTCACCATCATATGTCTTCGTGAAGAGAGTGGGTCGAGGGAACTAGAATTGAAGCCTTTGCTCTTCAGGAAGTCTTTGAGTGTGTCATACCAAGCCCGAGGTGCTTGTTTCAGGCCATACAGTGCCTTGTTGAGCTTGTACACCATGTCAGGATGTTTTGGATCTTCAAAGTCAGGCGGTTGTACAACATATACTTCTTCTTCAATCTTGCCATTGAGAAAAGCACTCTTCACATCCATTTGATATAGAAGTATGTTATGATGATTTGCATAGGCCAGCAGTATGTGTATGGCTTCAAGTCTAGCCACGGGAGCAAATGTTTCATCGAAGTCAATCCCTTCAACTTGAGTGTATTCTTGAGCAACGAGACAAGCTTTGTTTCTGACAACTTGACCATGCTCATCTTGCTTGTTGAGATATATCCATTTGGTGCCTATTATATTGTGCTTGCGAGGATCAGGATGCTTAACCAGTTCCCATACATTATTCAGCTCAAACTGTTGAAGCTCTACTTGCATAGCTTGAATCCATTCAGGTTCCAAGAAGGCTTCCTCAACTTTCTTGGGTTCAGTTATTGAGACGAATGCGAAGTGCCCACAGAAATTTGCTAGTTGTGTTGCCCTTGAACGAGTGAGTGGACCTGGTGCATTGATGCTATCAATTATTCTCTCAATCTGTACTTCATTTGCAACACGAGGATGTACAGGACAAAGATTTTGCTCTTGCTGATCATTGTCATTGTTAGAGGGATTGTCTTCAGGCTGAGCATTGTCTTCAGGTTGATCAGGTGCGGAGATGATAAGTTCCTCTTCTGGTTGAGCTTCAGAAGGTATGATTTCTCCAGTTCCCATAAGTTTGATTGATTCACTGGATGGGACTTCATCTAGCACATTTGGCAGGTGCTCTCTTTGTGAGCCGTTCATCTCATCAAACCGCACATCCACTGTTTCAACCACTTTATAGTGAAAAAGGTTGAAGACTCTGTAGGATTGCGAATCCTTTCCATATCCAAGCATAAAACCCTCATGTGCTTTTGGTGCAAATTTTGAAGTGTGATGTGGATCCTTGATCCAGCACCTGGCGCCAAATACTCTGAAGTAACTGACATTTGGCTTCTTGCCAGTAAGTAGCTCATAGGATGTCTTGTTCAGAAGCTTGTGAAGATAAACACGGTTGATGATATGGCATGCAGTGTCAATGGCTTCAGGCCATAATTTTCTTGGAGTCTTGTATTCATCAAGCATCGTCCGAGCCATCTCAATAAGTGTTTTGTTCTTGCGTTCGACGACGCCATTCTGCTATGGCGTGTACGGAGCTGAGAATTCATGTGTGATGCCCAAAGTATCAAGATATGTATCTAGGCCAGTGTTCTTGAATTCAGTGCCATTGTCACTCCTGATGTGCTTTATCTTGGCGCCATAGTTGTTCATTGCTCGATTGGCGAAGCGTCTGAAGACATCCTGCACTTCAGTCTTGTAAAGGATTATATGCACCCAAGTATATCTTGAATAATCATCAACAATGACAAAGCCATAGAGACAAGCAGTGGTAGTAAGAGTTGAGTAATGAGTGGGACCGAAAAGATCCATGTGGAGCAGTTCAAAGGGTTGAGTCGTTGCCATGATTGTCTTCGAGGGATGCTTGGCCCTCGTCATCTTTCCTGCTTCACAGGCACCGCATAAGTGATCCTTCTTGAACTTGACACCCTCGATGCCTATGACATGTTTCTTCCTTGCAATCGTGTGGAGGTTCCTCATGCCAGCATGCCCTAGCCTTCGATGCCAGAGCCAGCATTCAGAAGCTTTTGCTAGAAGACATACTTCAAGTTGTGGTCCTGCTGAGAAATCTACCACGTACAAATCATCTTTCTGATACCCTTCAAACACTAGAGACTTGTCAGATTCCATTAGTACAAGGCAACGATATTTTCCAAACATCACAATCATGTTTAAATCGCAAAGCACTGAGACAGACATTAAGTTGAAACCAAGGGATTCAACAAGCACGACTTTATCCATGTGTTGATCCTTTGAGATTGCAACTCTACCTAGACCCAATACCTTGCTTTTACTAGTGTCAGCAAATGTGATGTGACTTTTGTCAGATGGACGTAAGGTTGAGTCCATGAGAAGGCTTCGCTTGCCAGTCATGTGATTGGTACACCCACTATCAATAATCCATTCTGAAGCTGCTAGTGTCGTACCCTACAGTGCAGGTAGGGGGATAGGCTTCACGAAGAGAATTGTGAAGCAAAAATATTTGACGAACCAGTGGATTATTAAAGCTTAGATCGAGATTAGGACTAATAGGGCAAATAGCAAGTGATTCAGGAACAAAGTACATAATAAGACCATTTGGGCATTCGATCTTGCGCCCTACAAGATGTTTAAGGTCCCCAGCAATAGTGTCAGACGATTTTGGTTTTCGGCTGGAGTCCTTTCCCTTGGCACCGCATGCCATGAAGCAGTAGGAAGGAGCGGAGTAGTCCTTGTCATTTGCATCGGTGTCGGTGATGAAGTCATTGTCTTTAGTGTTGAAGATGGACTTGGCAACGTATGCTGTAGCCAGACTCGCAACGCCAGAATCGGACTACTCCTCAGACTCCACCTCCGCCTCCTCAGTAGCAGACTCCTCCTTAGAATCCATTTCCTTGCCAACAAACACACGTGCCTTGCCAGATGAGCTCTTGTTGTGTGATGAAGACCTTGAAGAAGACTTGGAAGAAGACTTTGAGTATTTCTTCTTCTTCTTGTCGTCAGAGTCATACTCCTTGCTCTTCTTCTTCTTGTTGTTCTCATTGTCCCACTGTGGACACTCAGAGATGTAGTGGCCAGGTTTCTTGCACTTGTGACATGTTCTCTTCTTGTAGTCATGAGCAGAAGCTTCATCATTCCTTGAGCTTGATCGTGAAGACTTTCTGAAGCCTTTCTTCTTGGTGAATTTTTGGAACTTCTTCACAAGCATAGCAAGCTCCTTTCCAATGTCTTCAGGATCATCAGAACTGCTGTCAGATTCTTCTTCAGATGAGGAGACAACTTTTGCCTTCAAGGCACGAGTTCACCCATAGTTGGGACGGTAGATGTCTCTTTTCTCAGAAAGCTGAAACTCGTGTGTGTTGAGCCTCTCAAGTATGTCAGACGGATCAAGTGTCTTGAAATCAGGACGTTCTTGAATCATCAGGGCTAGGGTGTCAAACGAACTGTCAAGTGATCTCAGGAGTGTCTTGTCGACTTCATGCTTGGTGATCTCAGTAGCGCTGAGGGCTTGAAGCTCATTGTGATGTCAGTGAGTCGATCAAACGTGAGCTGGACATTCTCATTGTCATTTCTCTTGAAGCGGTTGAAGAGGTTGCGAAGGACACTGATTCTCTAATCTCTCTGGGTTGAGACGCCTTCGTTGACCTTGGAGAGCCAGTCCCAGACTAGCTTAGATGTTTCCAAAGCACTCACGCGGCCATACTGTCCTTTGGTCAGATGACCACAAATGATGTTCTTGGCAGTAGAGTCCAGTTGAACGAACTTCTTGACATCAGCAGCAGTGACACCTTCTCCAGCCTTGGGAACGTCGTTCTTGACGACATACCATAGGTTGACATCAATGGCTTCAAGATGCATGCGCATCTTATTCTTCCAGTAGGGATATTCAGTTCCATCGAAGATGGGGCACACAACGGAGACTTCAATTATCCCTGCAGTCGACATAGCTAAAACTCCAGGTGGTTAAACCGAATCACACAGCACAAGGGAGTACCTTGCTCTGATACTAATTGAAAGTGCTAGTGATCGACTAGAGGGGGGGGGGTGAATAGGAGATTTTTATGAAAGTCTTCAAAACATGTAAGTTTCGAAGACAAACGATAGAAATAAACCTATTACCATGCAGCGGAAGGTAGACTACACTAGGCAAACCATAGTCAAGTATTCAATGAAGTGAAAGCACAATGACTAATAGCAGCTAGCCAGTAAGGATCAGGTAGGAAGATATTGTGGAGCCAATCAGAACAAGTAATCAATCAGTGAAGCCAAATGGTGTTGCAATCGTACAATGATTTCACAAGGACCAATAGTAAGTAAAGGGAAGGGAAGGACGAAACCAGTGACTCGTTGAAGACAATGATTTGTTGGACCAGTTCCAGTTGTTGTGACAACTGTACATCTGGTTAGGGAGGCCGAGATTCAACTCAAAAGACCTCGTCTTCACCTTATTCCCCTTGAGCTAAAGACACCCAGTCCTCGCCCAATCACTCTGGTAAGTCTTCAAGGTAGACTTCCAATCCTTCACAGACTTCATTCACCGGCAATCCACAATGACTCTTGGATGCTCAGAACGCGACGCCTAACCGGCTGGAGGATTCACAGTCCTCAAGTGTAATAAGTCTTCAGATCACACAGACAAGAAGTCTTAAGTGATGCCTAACACTCTTTGGCTCTGGATGTTTAGGGCTTTATCCTCGCAAGGAATTCTCTATCAAAGGCTTCGAGGTGGGTTGCTCTCAAACGATAAAAGCCGTAGACTAACTCTGAGCAGCCAACTGTTTATGGTTGTAGGGGGTGGGCTATTTATAGCCACTAGGCAAACCGACCTAATTTGTCCGAAATGACCCTGGGTCACTAAGGAACTGACACGTGTTCCATCGGTCAGATTTCAAACACACACGGCAACTTTACTTGGGCTACAAGCAAAGCTGACTTGTCCAACTCTGGACAAGATTTGCTCTCATAGTCTTCGCTTGAAGACATAGGATTTTGGTTAAGCATCACTTCAGTCATTCTGACTAGTTCTGTTGGACCCCACTTAACAGTACGGTGGTTCCTATGACTCAACAAAGAAGAAAAGAACTATGAAAGATCTAAGTCTTCGTGCTCCATAGTCTTCATGCGATGTCTTCTCTTGTCATAGTCTTCAAAGTGAATGTCTTCACATATCACCTTTGACTTCAATGTCTTCATACATTTTTAGGGGTCATCTCTGGTAGGAAAACCGAATCAATGAGGGGCTTCTACCTGTGTTATCCTGCAATTCTCACAAACACATTAGTCCCTCAACTAGGTTTGTCTTCAATACTCCAAAACCAACTAGGGGTGGCACTAGATGCACTTACAGAGGTGCCTGAGAGGATGTGTTGCCGCACTAAGCAAATTCATTTCCAAGTCTGCCGAGCGCGC
This sequence comes from Triticum aestivum, assembly GCF_018294505.1. NCBI lineage: Eukaryota > Viridiplantae > Streptophyta > Magnoliopsida > Poales > Poaceae > Triticum > Triticum aestivum. The sequence goes on from NC_057800.1 coordinate 409,189,046, forward strand.
CCTGCCGTTCTTTAAATTTTTTAAGAAGGTCGGCCCTATGAAGTGGACCCCAGAAACAGATGCAGCTTTGCAAGAGTTGAAAGATTATTTGTCCTCTGTACCTACATTGGTTGCTCCCAAACCCCAGGAGCCATTGTTGCTATACTTTACGGCAACCAACCAAGTGGTCAGTGCGGCCCTGGTGGTGCAGCAGGAAGTGGATGAGGCAAAAAGTGAGAAGAGACTAGTAGGATCAGAGAAGGATTAGGATAGCAATGAGCATGGCAATGAGAGCAACCCCATGGACACGGAAAGGAAGAAAGTGGTGCAGCGACCAGTGTACTTCGTTAGCTCCTTGTTACAGGGGGCAGATCGAGGTACTCTGGTGTGCAGAAGTTGATCTTTGGTCTCAACATGGCCTCAAGGAAACTTTGCCACTACTTACAAGCCCATGAGATCATGGTTGTTACTCATTTTCCGTTGCAAAGGATAATCCGAAACCCTGAGGCTACCGACAGAATAGTGGAGTGGGCTTTGGAGTTATCCAGCTTTGGTTTGAAGTTTGAGAGTAAGTCAACTATTCAAAGCAGGGCATTGGCAGAGTTTATTGCAGAATGGATGCCAACCCCTGATGAGGAGGTGACAGAAATGGTTATCCCCAATGAGGAATCGCCCCAAGAATGGATTATGTATTTTGATGGTGCCTTTTCCCTAGAAGGTGCAAGATCTAGCGTGCTTCTTGTCGCCCCCTTCGGGGAGCACTTGAAGTACGTCATGCAGATGCATTTTTCAGGGAAGAAGCGACCAACAATACAACTGAGTATGAAGGGCTCCTTGTCGGGCTCAGGATTGCGAAAGAATTGGGAATTAAGAAGCTGATCATTCAAGGAGATTCACAACTTCTGGTGAGACAAGTCAACAAGGATGATAAAAGTCCATTAATGGAGGCATACGTCGAGGAAGTTAGAAGATTGGAGGAGCGTTTTGACGGATTGCAAAAAGACCCCGTGCGGAAAACAGCATAGCTGATCATTTGTCAAGGTGTGCTGCACGGAAGCTTCCTGTGGAACTGGGAACTTTTGTTCTCCATCTCACTCAGCCCTCCGTATCCCCAGCAACAATGGCCCGAAAGAGGAGAAAGTTGGACTACGGTAAGCCTCTCCCGGTAGAGCCGTCCGCTCCCAGCAGAGACCCTGCCGGAAACAACTCCTCACAGCCTGCCAGACCACCCCCTCCAGCCGGGTCCATGTACCCCATGAACGAGGCTGGTGCTCCCACAGCAGAGGAGGTGCCGCCAGTCCTCGTTGTCGAGCTCCAGGCTCCAACTTGGGCAAGGCACATTGTCCGCTTCCTCCAAACCGGAGAGCTTCCCCCCGACCAAGACGAAGCTGAAAAAGTAGCCCAAAGGGCCAGTATGTATCAGTTTGTCGATGACACTCTGTATAGAAGGAGGACCAACGGTGTGAAATTGAAGTGTGTCTGTCGGGAAGAAGGAAAGGAACTGCTGGCTGAGATTCATAGAGGAATGTTCGGCTCCCACATTGGATCAAGGGCATTAGTTGGGAAAGCATTCCGGCAAGGATTCTATTGGCCCACAGCCCTCCAAGATGCGGCCAAGCTAGTCACGACATGTGAAGCCTGCCAATTCCATTCCAAGAAAACACACCTGCCTGCCTAAGCTCTTCAAACAATCCCTCTATCATGGTCATTTTAGGTCTGGGGGTTCGATATCCTCGGCCCCTTCCATCGAGCGATCGGGGGCTTTGAATTCTTGTTCATTGTCATCGACAAGTTTACAAAGTGGCCGGAGGTGACTGCCATGAGAAAGGTGACTGCTTGGTCAGCTATCAAGTTCATGAAAGAATTGGTGTGTCATTTTGGAGTTTCGGCAAGGATCATCACCGACGATGGCACCTAGTTCACGATTCACGCCTTCATGCAATATGTTATGCCCTCGGATGCAAGATCTCATTCGTCTCTATGGCATACCCCCAGAGCAATGGACAAGTTGAGAAGGAGAACATTGAAGTGTTGCATGGACTTAAGACCAGAACTTTTGATACGCTGCAGAAGCAAGGCAGGCGGTGGATCGAGGAGCTGCCGACAGTCCTCTGGTCCCTCAGAACGACACCAAACTGGGCTACCGGGCAGACTCCCTTCTCCCTGGTATACGGGGCAGAAACACTTATCCCCACGGAACTCATTTACGGGTCACCTCGAGTGCTTGCCTACGATGAAGTAGCGCAAGATCAACACCAGCATGACGATGTTGTGCTAATCAAGAGAACCGTCTCCGGGCTGCTACACGTGTTGCACGCTACCAGCAAGCCATGTGTCGCTATCATAACTGTAGGGTTCATGCCAGGTGTTTTGAGGAAGCTGACCTTGTCCTTAGGCGCGTTCAGTCCACCAAGGATACACACAAGTTGTCACCAAAGTGGGAAGGCCCTTACCGGGTAGTATGAGTCACCAGACCTGGCACTGTCCGTCTGGAGACTGGAGATGGCGCTTAGTTGCAAAACTCATGGAATATTGAGCATCTCCACAAGTTCTACCCATAAGGCATGGCTGTCGGGCCCTGCCAGGCAGCCACCCTTTTGTATAGGCCTTGCCTTAGCTGCATGTAACCCCTTGTACAAAGCCGGGGCAATGACCCCATGCAAGAGAAAATAAAGAAGCGCTGTAGGGGCCACCGACCAAGATTGCATGCATGCATGGACATTCCAAGATCACTGCATAAGCATTTCATGAGCATTTGCATGCGCATATAGATCGGAACGCATCTGGCATTCATTCTCATCTACGTGAAGTTGAAGGTTCCTGTCGTGGACTTGGCTCCGACAAATATTTGAGAAGATTGCCCGGCACAGCGGTCCCCGACGAGCCAAGCAGATAAGTTCGACCTCCTATCCATTAGTGTTCTGTAAGGCTATAACTTTGCATGAGAAAGCCTCGCCTCTCTTTTAAGACTTAGGTGCTCCCATCCATGACTCAAACGTTGCTTCAGTCAGGATGGTCGCAGTGACCTTTGGTAAAAAGGAGTTTGTGGGGGCTGGTCCCTCTATCTGTTCACCGGCAGACGCCCTCTCCGGCAAACGAGAAGGGTACCGACAAGATAGTCTGCCAGGGAAAACTCGTTTATTTATATTAAAGAGGTATCTCACCTCTGCATGGACATACACATGCACGGGTTCCCGGCAAGGCTCATCTTTTTCATTAATATGCTAAAACAAGTACAAGCATTACAGAACGCAAACATGGACTAGAGAGATTACATTATTTGAATTGAAGTATGGCAATCACTTATAGGTTTAAGATTGAAAAAAGGCAAGTGCCCTTTCTTGTCCCTCTCCTCCTAGGCACGGCCGTCGAATGCGGGGAGGGCAAAAGGAGCGCCTGAGCGGAAGCCCAGCCCACTTCCATCGGGCTCCAGGGGACGCAGCCCGGCGGGAACGGGAGTGCGAGGGAACGCCTCAATGGAGAGCATGGCAGAAGGCGGTCTCGTCAACCACCGTCACCAGGGCCAGTAGGACTCGGTAGGACTAATGGAGTTGCAACCTGAGAGGAAGCCTACCAGGGTGCAGCTGGAAGACTGCTGGAGGAGCCCAGGAGCACCATTCACACCTCTGCATCCAACTCCCCCGAAAATCATGTTGCCGGGGAGGAGACGCAGATGCAGATGATGGTGCTGCCGCCTGATGAAGATGGTGTGAGCGAAGGTCAACCGGAGTCAGAATCATCGCTCCCCTGCCTGCTGTCGTTGTCATTGTCGTCACTGTCCTCCTCGTCGCTCTCGCTCGAGGAGGAGCTTTCGTCGTCGGTCGAGCTCTCCGTGTAGCACCCTAAGCGACCTCCCGAGCGCCCGAAGATCTTGACGGAGAGCAGGCCGTTCTCCATTAATTTGAACTGGAGAACGTGCCCCTCCAAGAAGCCATGGGCACGAGCAAAGGTCTTCCAACCACGGCGAAGATACATCACATGAGGGGCAGGGAAGTCGACATCGACCCTCATGCCTCTGTTCCCACAGCCCCTCATGTGCAGCCATAGAGCGCGTGGTTGCTGAAGCTCCATCTCCCGCGTGAAGGGAGTTGGGAGGCGAAGATGACCACACAGGGGCTTATATAGTCTGACGATGAACTCTCGAGGTTGGTTACCGACGTGGCCTTCCATCGGGGGAGGAGCCGCCGGCGGGGATGCCACTAAGGCACCGTCTCGCCCTCTGACTCCCTGAGCGCCACGGTGACCGCGACCTCGTCCTATTCCTCCTCCCCTTGTGGCCAACTCCGTCACCTTAGGTTCCGGGGGAGGAGGGACACGTAGTCGAGCAGAAGCCCTCGTCACCGCCGCCGAGACACTATCGTGCCCTCGCCCTCTCACCATGGCTAGAAGGGAAGGGTTGCAGAAAAGAAGAAGAAGAAGTGTGTGCAAAGAAGCGCCACTCCTTCCCCTTTTTATAGGGAAGCGGGGCATGGGGCTGGCTTCCCATGCGGGAAACTGCCGCCCCACTCCTCCAATTCAGCCTCTCTGCACCTCTGTGACATTGAGAGTCGAGGCCTCCCCTCTGCTCCAACCATCAGCGCTCAGTTTTCAGCCATGGCACTCTTCCCCATGACCTCCGCATCCACCACCTACCACACCCAATGCATGCGGGACACGTGGCAGGTACATGAGAACCTAGAGGCAGGTGGGGTGGCGGTTTCTATTCTGTGATTGCGTGGCAAGAAGAATCCACAAGCCACGATCAAACTTCTCCACAACGTTGCGCACGACACGCGGGGAAACCAAAAACTGGCCCAGAGTCAATGCTAATGAAGAAGCAAAAAATACCTCAAGTGACCAGCCTCTTCAGCAACCCTCGCATGTGCACTTATTAGGCCCTACCCCGATGTCGCTCAACAACGCATTCGTGGCAGGCCGGGGGGCTTCTGTCGGTGCAACAAACCCTGGGTCTATTGCCCAGACTATGCACAGGCGCGGGAACGAGATTGAAGCACCAGCCCAAAGGATTCGAAGGACTAACATACAGATCAGAAGGACCAAGATCAAGCCAGAAAAGCAAGGTATCGTCAAGAGAAAAGCCTCCCTTGTCGGGCAGGCGAGCCTGACAAGGGGCAAGGCCACCCCTAGAAGTAGACAACTAGGGCACCCCGACAGGGCCTACCATGGCTCACGGAGGCAGAACCACCTCACCAACTACTCCACCATGACTCACGTCGTCAATCAGTGCAGTGTCAAGCCGCAAAGTGATTAAGTGGCAACCATTCGCCACATGGCAGCCATTTTCTACAGCATAAACTCACAGGCGACACCCATCCTGCGACGTGTCAGGAGAACAGGCGCGGAGCTGGCGAGATAGCCCGGCAAGCTTTGCCGGGTAACCAGCGATGTGACGTTAAGCGGTTCATTTAATGTGCCCTATCAGCCCGCAGAGTTAGGTATGATAGCACTATTTGCTATCTTATCAGCGCATAATGACTACTTTGCCACTGTGGTTACCCCTTGATCTATAAAAGGAGGCCCATGGCAACCGTAGAAAGGGTTAGAAGGTTCGATAACTCACACACCCATATGCGCGTAGTCGCTCCTTCCCCAAGGCAACCTCTGCCGGGTGACTGTACTACGCTCACCACCACCTTTTCCACCATCAATCCACCAAAGCAGGAGTAGGGTTTTACGCCTCACGGCAGCCCGAACTTGGGTAAATAGCCCGCGTGATCTGTGACGTGTTGTCTCATGCTCGTCTGCTCTTTGTGCAACGCGTCGCCCCCCTGCCGAACCAGTAAGGGACCTTTGTTGGGGAACATAGCAATTTCAAAAAATAGGGGAGAGTATCGTGCACGTACCCTCGTAGACCCTAAGCGGAAGCGTTATGTGAACGCGATTGATGTAGTCGTACGTCTTCACGATCCGACTGATTCAAGTACCGAACGCACGACACCTCCGAGTTCAGCGCACATTCAACTCGATGATGTCCCATCAACTCCGATCCAGCAGAGCTTCATGGGAGAGTTCTGTTAGCACAATGGCGTGATGACGGTGATGATGTTGCTACCGAGGCAGGGCATCGCCTAAGCACTGCTACGATATGATCGAGGTGGATTATGGTGGAGGGGGGCACCGCACACGGCTTGTAACAATCAACTTGTGTGTATTTGGGTGCCCCCCACCCCCGTATATAAAGGAGCAAGGGGGAGGCCAGCCGGCCTTGGTGCTCCCCAAGGAGAGGAGGAATCCTCCTCCTAGTAGGAGTAGGATTCATCCTTTCCTAGTCCTACTAGGAAGGGGGAAGGGGGAAGGAAAGAGGGGCCGTGCCCCCTCCCCTAGTCCAATTCGGACTCCTCATGGGAGGGGGCGCGCCACCTCCTGGGCTACAGCCCTCTCTCTCCCCTCAGGCCCACTAAGGCCCACTACTTCCCCGGGGGGTTCCGGTAACCCCTCCGACACTCCGGTTTTCTCCGAAATCATCCGGAACACTTCCGGTGTCGGAATATAGCCGTCCAATATATCAATCTTTACGTCTTGACCATTTCGAGACTCCTTGTCATGTCCGTGATCATATCCGGGACTCCGAAATACCTTCGGTACATCAAAACACATAAACTCATAATACCGATCGTCACCGAACTTTAAGCGTGCGGACCCTACGGGTTCGAGAACTATGTAGACATGACCGAGATTCGTCTCCGGTCAATAACCAATAGCGAAACCTGGATGCTCACATTGGTTCCTACATATTCTACAAAGATCTTTATCTGTCAAACCGCATAACAACATACGTTGTTCCCTTTGTCATAGGTATGTTTGCCCGAGATTCGATCGTCGGCATCCTCCTACCTAGTACAATCTCGTTACCGGCAAGTCTCTTTACTCGTTCCGTAATACATCATCCCGCAACTAACTCATTAGTCATAATGCTTGCAAGGCTTATAGTGATGTGTATTACCGAGAGGGCCCAGAGATACCTCTCCGACAATCAGAGTGACAAATCCTAATCTCGATCTATGCCAACTCAACAAGTACCATCGGAGACACCTATAGAGCACCTTTATAATCACCCAGTTACGTTGTGACGTTTGGTAGCACACAAAGTGTTCCTCCGGTACTCGGGAGTTGCATAATCTCATAGTCATAGGAACATGTATAAGTCATGAATAAAGCAATAGCAACAAACTAAACGATCATCGTGCTAAGCTAACGGAATGGGTCAAGTCAATCACATCATTCTCTAATGATGTGATCCCATTAATCAAATGACGACTCATGTCTATGGTTAGGAAACATAACCATCATTGATTCAACGAGCTAGTCAAGTAGAGGCAAACTAGTGACACTCTGTTTGTCTATGTATTCACACATGTACTAAGTTTCCTGTTAATACAATTCTAGCATGAATAATAAACATTTATCATGATATAAGGAAATAAATAATAACTTTATTATTGCCTCTAGGGCATATTTCCTTCAGTTTCCCACTTGCACTAGTTATTGATCTAGTTCACATTTTTATGTGATTAGTTTCACATCTCCATGTGACTAATACCCAAAGGGTTTACTAGAGTCAATAATCTAGTTCACATCACTATGTGATTAACACCCAAAGAGTGATCATGTTTTGCTTGTGAGATAAGTTTAGTCTATGGTCTGCAACATTTAGATCCGTATGCATTTCGCAAAGTTCTATGTCTAGAATACTCTGCACAGAGCTACTCTAGCTAATTGCTCCCTGTCGGTGTCAAAACCGGCGGATCTCAGGTAGGGGGTCCCGAACTGTGCGTCTAGGCCGGATGGTAACAGGAGGCAAGGGACATGAAGTTTTACCCAGGTTTGGGCCCTCTCGATGGAGGTAAAACCCTACGTCCTGTTTGATTAATATTGATGATATGGGTAGTACAAGAGTAGATCTACCACGAGATCGGAGAGGCTAAACCCTAGAAGCTAGCCTATGGTATGATTGCTGATGTGTATGTTGTCCTACGGACTAAAACCCTCCGGTTTATATAGACACCGGATAGGGTTAGGGTTACATAGAGTCGGTTAAAATGGTAGGAGATCTGCATATTCGTATCGCCAAGCTTGCCTTCCACGCCAAGGAAAGTCCCTTCCGGACACGGGACGAAGTCTTCAATCTTGTATCTTCATAGTCCAGGAGTCCGGCTGAAGGTATAGTCCGGCCATCCGGACACCCCCTAATCCAGGACTCCCTCAGTAGCCCCTGAACCAGCCTTCAATGACGACGAGTCCGGCGCGCAGATTGTCTTCGGCATTGCAAGGCGGGTTCCTCCTCCAAGTACTTCATAGAAGATTATAAACACAAAGATAGTGTCCGGCTCTGCAAAATAAGTTTCCACATATTGCCGTAGAGAGAATAATATTTACACAAATCTAATCTGCTGATGTATTCCATAGCGTGACACACCACGGCCAAGCGTTTATCCGAGTCATTTCATTATCCCACCTCAGCGCGTCATGCGAGGTGGTTTCCTTGGCACGTCTTGTTAAAGCAGAGATCATGTCCCCTTATCTCGGGATTCTCATCAATACGGGCGTGGGTAACCCAACCGCGCCATTGATTACAGCGCTTGGAGATAAGCGAGTTTTACTAGGCTGGTGGGGACATGTAGTTGCATCCATCCATATAAGGGGATAGGGATCCACCTTTTCACCTACGCCTTCTTCCTCCTTCACCTATCCATTCTTGTGCACTCGAGCTACAGCGCCAAAGTCCGTACTCCCCACCTCAACCTTCTCCAGCCAGGTCCGGAGGGGGAGGCAAGTGGATGGTCTCCTCCGTCACGGAGGGACACATCAAAAATCTGAGGAAGGCCGGATACCTGTCTAACGACATCGCGTACCGGCTTCCCGAAAAGGGGCAGCTCCTCCCCACCCCTAGTCCCCATGAGAGGGTGGTGTTCCTCCCCCATTTCCTTCGCGGACTGGCTTCCATCTCCACCCATTTGTCTGGGGGCTCATGTTCTACTACGACCTCGATTTCCACGATCAGGCCCCAAACTTTGTCCTCAACATCTTGGCGTTTATCGTCGTGTGCGAGGCTTTCCTCCGCATCCGCCCCCATTTCGGCCTATGGCTCAAGAATTTCAATGTCAAGCCGAAGGTGGTGGGCGGCAACCAGGCGGAGTGCGGAGGCGCCATGGTGGGCAAGATGGCCAACGTCCTATGGCTCGAGGGCTCCTTTGTGGAGATCCTGAAGGGGTGGCAATCAGGGTGGTTTTACATCACCGAGCCGCGCGACGCCGAATGGGCCGCACCCCTCGAGTTTCAATCCGGACCCCCTACGCGGCTCACCTCCTGGAAGGAGACGGGCCTGTCGTGGGGTAAAAAAGGAGAGCCGACCAGACTCCAAACATGCGTCCAAACCCTGGTGGACAAGAAGCTCAAACTTGTCAACGTAGTCCAGGTTATGCTCATCTGCTTGATCCTCCCGTGTCAACAATGGGCTTTCAACCTGTGGGAGTTCGACCGGGTGCGACACCAAACTCTGAGCAGGCTCTTCGACATGACGTACGAAGATGCCTGGAAGGTGCTTTTCAAGGGCGCCGAGGCTCCCGCATCCGCTACCGAGGATCGCGGATTCAGTGCGCAGCGTCACGCTCTTGCGGTAAGCTGTTTTTTCCTTTTACAGGGTATCCGTTTTTCATAGTTTGACTCCATGCGGGATCTAAGCTCCCTTACCTTTGACAGGATTGGCAGGTGACGTCCGGACAGATCAATTGTCCGGCTCCTTTGCCCGAAGGCCTAGCGAACGCTCGCTTGGCGAAGTTGCTGGTTCCGGCACCCTATGTGGTGCCGGAGAAGAAGGCCGCGAAAAAGGCCACGGGGACTCGAAAGAGTGCTCGACGCCAGGAGGTGTCGGATCCATCATCCGACGGTTCCGAGGCGCATTCCTCCCGTGAAGACGAGGAGGAAGAAGAAGAGACCTCTTCCCCTCCAGCGGGAGGAGAGAAGAAATGGAAGGCCGCCCTCTTTGGGGAGGCTGGAGGGTCCAAGAAGGGGAAAACCCTTCCTCCAGGCTACTCCACCGACACCGACGACGGCGGAGAGGAGTGGCTGCCCAGGGCCAAGCCCCTGGCAAAATCGTAAGTATCCGGATACTAGAGTAATTCATAGTATTCGTTTATTGCACAACTTTCCCTTACGTCGAATATGTTTATGCAGCCCACCCAAAGACCGTCTCGACGCGTCGTCGAGCAGCTCACTGGACTCGTCGGATGTGAACTCGCTTCCGACGGCTTCCTCCCCCCGCCCTACGGACGACACCGAAGTGTTTCCCAACAGGTTCCTGGAGGCGCCGCAAGGCGACCTCCCGGACTCCAGGAGTAAAGCGGATGAAACCCCCCAGGGCTCCATGTCCGTCTCTAGGCAGGACACTGCTCCGGAACCTTCAAAGGTTCTAGAGTCCGGCGGACGACCTCCTTCCAAGAGGAGCCAGCCCACTGTGCCGGCGACCCCCGTCCAACCGGAGGCGCCGGACAATCTGTTGGAGGCGCTCCAAGGCGCCTCCATCGACGAGGGGCACCGCACTATTATGAGTGCGGTGATCCAGAAGGTTCAGTCCGCCAAGAGCGGACTGACTGAAGCTTGTACTAGCCTTTTAACAGGCTTTGAGGTAAGTAAAGAATGTGTAAATAATATTACCGCATAGACAGTAGCCCCTGATGCTCTGTTTGGCGTTCGGGAAGAAAAGCCGAATAGAGGATCAAATAAAATTCGCAGGAGTCTAACAAAAAGGAGTCAATATGCGTATGCAGGCTTCTCTGCTTGCGTCCGCCGCACTGACTGCGGAAGTGGACACACTAAAGCAAAACCTCGAGCGGTCCGAGCAAGAGCTCGGGCGTGCCAAGAAGCAGCTCAAGGACAATGAAGGTAAGAAATACCTTGTTTAAATATATATATATATATATATATATATATATATATATATATATATAAAGGTGCAATTGCAAAAAATGACAGGATTATCGTGGCTATTGTAGGGGCCACGTCTGAGGTGGCGACCCTTAAGCAAGCACTGGTCGAGGCTAAGAAGAGGGCGGCCATGGAGCGCACCGAGCGGGAGAAGTATGAGGCCGAGGTTGGCAAGGTGCTGTAAGAGCTCCAGGCTCTTATGGAAAAACATGAGAGTTTGGAGCTTGACTCAAAGATGCGAGCGTCCGAGCTCGCGGTGGCTATTGAAAATGCCAAGTCAGCCAAGGCCGAATCCCAGAAGACCCTCCAGGAGTTGGATGAGGTGAAGAAGATAGTGGCGGGTAAGGCATTCTTTATGCAAAGCAAACACATAAACGTGAGTTACTTGTTACTTACCCGAATCCGGAGCTCTCCAGGAGCGTTCGCAGATATTCCTCGGAGTGTGTCCAATGCCGCCGCATTCTATCGAGCCAAGGAGGGCAGCTCGACGGAGAAGGTGTTCTGGTCTCAGTATGCTGAGGCCGGACACCCCGTGCCCCTGAGCGACCAGCTGAAGCAACTGGTCGAGCTCCACAAGGCGGCCGAACAGGCCATGAAGGGCCTCATAGTTCGGCTGTGGCCTAGAGGGGCTCTGCCTGGGAGCTATTTCAGGCTGGTGCAGTGGCTGGTGGAGGCCTGTCCAAGGCTCGAAGTCATCAAGCGCTCCGTCTGCATTGAAGGTGCCCGCAGGGCCCTTGCCCATGCTACGGTGCATTGGGGCAAGCTGGATGCTGAGAAGCTTGTGAAGGACAGGCCACCGCCAAGGAAAGAGCATCGCAGGCCCGAGAATTACTATAAGGATGTTCTGAAGGGTGCCTGCCTTGTGGCGGATGAATGTTCTAGGGATGTAATTTTTGAGTGAAACTTGCTCGTTTTGTCATGTGCGCTGAAAACTTGTTCATATGCGCTAAGCAATGCTGTTGGAATTTAAAATATTACCTTTTGTGCGGATGTTTATCAATTCTGAGAAATGGCGAGTCGTCGGCTTCTGCCCCCGTGCCGCTAGTGCTGGGGTGTTCTGGGATAAACCTGAGCGCTCTTTTTCCCATGTTTGGGTCCTTCGAGGGAGGCGCTCAGCCCAATGAACAAGGCAATCGGACTATAATGCGTGAACACTCTCACTTAGCCATAGAATTCTATAATTTTAAATTTCGGCGAAGCCCCTGGTATTCGGAAGACCGAGTTCGGGGTGCTATCCACGCCTTGGCTGGACAGAGCCAGCTCCTCGCCCTAAGTGGCATAAGTCTTTAGAGACTCGAAAAACCTCTCGAACAGCGACCAGCTCTCGCTTCATCATGACAGTCAGTTTTAGCTTTCTCCACTAAGGTGCTCGACCCAGCTCAACTGGGGCACAATCGCAGTGGTTCTCCTAGTGCTACCTTAGCCGATATAATGGAACGTAAGGCACCAAAACATAGGAGCCGGGCAAACCCAACTATTGACCCAAGACATGATTCAGAGCCGATGCATATAATGCTATAAGTTCGGGGTGCCGCACTTGTTTAAAGTGTTCGGACTTCTCACACCATATTGAGGGGTACTAAAGCTCCTGGCGTATTTTGGCCGTACCAACGTGTACGGGTGCAACATGTCGTTAAGGAACATATAAAGAAAAAAGGTAATACAAAAATAGACGAAAGCTATGCATTGTTTATTAAAAAGGGCTGCGATCAAAGCAGAACGATACAAATAATGCGATAAGTGAAAGGTTGGACTAGTTAACATGTCCGTTCCAGGGGCAAGCTGCGGAATAGTATGCGGAACAGGTATACTGCTCGTGATAGAGACCACCTGGAAGTTCCGTAATGCGGCGTGGCTTGTCTGCTTCCCTGGTTCTTGCATCGTTTGAGTGGCAACTGAACTGCCGAACAGGCCTTCCGAAGGATGGAGTCCTGAAAGTAAGAGAAAATTAAAAAATCGGCAGCCCCTGGTACGGTTTAAACCGTGTTTTGGGCGTGCCGTGATGGTGCCCCTCCCCCTGTACCCATGGTATCTCTAGAGCGTAGTTATGTACGCGAAGTACTGGCGTCACCTTTTTGCGAGGGTTGGGGTTGGGGCCACATTGCTGCGCCTGCTCGGATCGTGCTAGGTGGTCTTTTTGTAGGTTACTCCGAGCGCGCTTGACGGTGTCCGGCCGTTTAGTGGCTAGACCGGAGAACTGCCTAGAGAGGCTGCTTTCTACTTCCGCTGCAAGGGCCGCCGTGTGCTCCTCCGTTCGGAGGGAGCGTTCGGTGTTTCCATTGACCGTAATTACTCCTCGAGGGCCTGGCATCTTGAGCTTAAGGTATGCGTAGTGTGGTACCGCATTGAACTTGGCAAATGCGGTTCGCCCGAGCAGTGCGTGATAACCACTGCGGAACGGGACTATGTCGAAGATTAACTCCTCGCTTCAGAAATTATCCGGAGATCCGAAGACCACTTCAAGTGTGACTGAGCCTGTACAGTTGGCCTCTACACCTGGTATTACGCCTTTAAAGGTCGTTTTGGTGGGCTTAATCCTCGAGGGATCTATGCCTATTTTCCGCACTGTATCCTAGTAAAGCAGGTTCAGGCTGCTGCCGCCGTCCATAAGGACTCTAGTGAGATGAAATCCGTCAACAATTGGGTCTAGAACCAATGCGGCGAATCCGCCATGACGGATGGTAGTGGGATGGTCCCTTCGATCAAAGGTGATCGGGCAGGAGGACCATGGGTTGAACTTTGGGGCAACTGGCTCTACCGCGTATACGTCCCTTAATGCGCGCTTCCGCTCCCTTTTGGGGACGTGGGTTGCGTATATCATGTTCACCGTCCGCACTTGTGGGGGAAAACCCTTCTATCCACTATTGTTTGGCGGTTAGGGCTCCTCGTCGTCATCGCTATGCAGCCCCTTGTCTTCATTTTCGGTGTTTAACTTGCCTGCCTGCTTGAACACCCAACAATCCCTGTTGGTGTGATTGGCCGGCTTTTCGGGGGTGCCATGTATCTGGCACAAGCGGTCGAGTATTCGGTCCAAACTGGACGGGCCCCTAGGATTCCTTTTGAATGGCTTTTTCCGCTGACCGGATTTAGAGCCTCTGAATCCGGCATTAACTATCGTATCCTCAGCATTGTCGCCGTTAATGCAGTGCTTCTGCTTGTTGCGACGCGACCTGCCACTACTGTCCCTGGTGTCCGAATTACCAGGGTTCTTGGTCATATTGTTGCTACGAGCAAGCCAGCTGTCTTCTCCCATGCAAAAGCGGGTCATGAGTGTCGTGAGTGCTGCCATAGATTTCGGCTTTTCCTGTCCAAGGTGCCGGGCCAGCCACTCGTCACGGATATTGTGCTTGAAGGCTGCTAGGGCCTCAGCGTCCGGACAGTCGACTATTTGATTTTTCTTTGTTAGGAACCGTGTCCAGAATTGCCTGGCCGATTCCTCTGGCTGCTGAATTACGTGACTTAGGTCATCGGCGTCTGGGGGTCGCACATAAGTGCCCTGGAAATTGTCGAGGAATGCGGCTTCCAGGTCCTCCCAACAACTGATTGATCCTGTTGGCAAGCTGTTAAGCCAATGCCGAGCTGGTCCTTTAAGCTTGAGTGGGAGGTATTTGATGGCGTGGAAATCATCGCCGCGGGCCATGTGGATATGAAGGAGATAATCCTCGATCCATACCGCAGGATCTGTTGTGCCATCATATGATTCGATGTTTACGGGTTTGAAACCCTCGGGGATTTGATGATCCATTATTTCGTCTGTGAAGCATAGTGGGTGTGCGGCGCCTCTGTACTGGGCTATATCATGACGTAGCTCCAATGAGCTTTGTCTACTGTGTTCGGCCCTGCCGAATTTGTGGCTGGCGTGACGGTTACCGTCTCGAGCCATGGGGCGCCCCCGCGATCTGTAGATCGATCTTGTTTGCCTTGCCTTGTCCTCCAACATATCTCGTAAGTCCGGCGCATATTCCCGTGCCTTGGTACGGGGTGCGGCTTGAGTGGAGGGCCGAGAGGCCTCTCTGTCGCGGCCACGAGGTGGCCGGTCGGCCGCATCAAGTGCTTCCTCCTCTAATCGGGGTAGCAACCTGCGCTTTGGGTAGCTCTTGGAGGGGCGTTCGAGTTTATGCTCTTCGGCCGCAAGGACTTCAGTCCATCTGTCGACTAGCAAATCTTGATCAGCTCTGAGCTGTTGCTGTTTTTTCTTGAGGCTTCTTGCCGTGGCCATAAGCCTGCGTTGAAAACGCTCTTGCTCGACGGGATCCTCTGGCATGACGAATTCGTCGTCGTCGAGGCTTGCCTCGTCTTCGGAGGGAGGCATATAATTATCGTCCTCGACCTCTCTGTCTGCCGCTCTCTCATGAGGGCTGGTTTCTCCATCCTCCTGTGCTAAATCTTGCTGGAGGGGGTTTTCTTCGGCACTTTCCGGAGTATTATTATCTCCCGTGCTGGAATCACCATATTTGTTTTGGCGGGATTTTGAGCGGCGCCGCTGACGCCGGCGCTTAGGCTGTTTCTTGGAGGGGTCATCCTCCGCTGTTCCATCGCCATCTCCTTCTTTTGGGGTGTCCACCATGTATATGTCATATGACGAGGTTGCTTTCCAGGGCCTGATAGGCGCTGGTTCTTCATCGTCTCCTTCATCGGCGTCCATACCGTCGATGTCTTCGGAGTCGAAGTCGAGCATGTCGGTTAAGTCGTCGACAGTGGCTACAAAGTGGGTGGTGGGTGGGCTTTGAATTTCTTCATCGTCTGAATCCCAACCTCGTTGACCGTAGTCCGGCCAGGGCTCTCCTGATAAGGAGAGAGACTTCAGTGTCTTCAGGATATCACTGAAAGGCGAGTGCTGAAAGATGTCCGCGACAGTAAACTCCATGATCGGTGCCCAATCGGATTCGATCGGCAGGGGCGCGGAGGGTTCGGAGTCCGGAGAGGAGTCCGGATCCTTGGAGTCACGAGTCTTGCAGAGTACGGGGCTGGTGTTTGGCTCAATCGCCGTTGAGATCGCAGCCCCCGAGGTGGCGTCCAACCGCCCATCCTCGATCGGTGCAGTTGGCTCCGAATTAAGGGTCGAAGCTGATGCGGGTGCGGCCTCTTGGGCACTGTTCGGCAGCAGAGCTAGATCATGCTCGTTGGGGCAGTGCAGCACGCTCGGCAGTGGCTCGAATCCGTCGAAGATCAAGTCCCCGCGGATGTCAGCCGTGTAGTTTAAACTTCCAAATCTGACCTGACGGCCAGGGGCGTAGGTTTCGATCTACTCCAGACGGCCAAGTGAATTGGCTCGCAGTGCGAAGCTGCCGAAGACGAAGATCTGTCCGGGGAGGAAGGTCTCACCCTGGATTGCATCGCTATTGATGATCATAGCAGCCATCGAGCCTGACGGCGACGACACAGAGGAACTCTCAATGAAAGCACCAATGTCGGTGTCAAAACCGGCGGATCTCGGGTAGGGGGTCCCGAACTGTGCGTCTAGGCCGGATGGTAACAGGACGCAAGGGACACGAAGTTTTACCCAGGTTCGGGCCCTCTCGATGGAGGTAAAACCCTACGTCCTGTTTGATTAATATTGATGATATGGGTAGTACAAGAGTAGATCTACCACGAGATCGGAGAGGCTAAACCCTAGAAGCTAGCCTATGGTATGATTGCTGATGTGTATGTTGTCCTACGGACTAAAACCCTCCGGTTTATATAGACAACGGATAGGGTTAGGGTTACATAGAGTCGGTTACAATGGTAGGAGATCTGCATATTCGTATCGCCAAGCTTGCCTTCCACGCCAAGGGAAGTCCCTTTCGGACACGGGACGAAGTCTTCAATCTTGTATCTTCATAGTCCAGGAGTCCGGCTGAAGGTATAGTCCGGCCATCCGGACACCCCCTAATCCAGGACTCCCTCACTCCCACTTTCAATATGTATCCTGATCGAGACTTAGAGTCATCTAGATTGATGTAAAAAGCTTGCATCGACATAACTCTTTACGACGAACTCTTTTATCACCTCCATAACCGAGAAATATTTCCTTAGTCCTGTAAGGATAATTTTGACCGCTGTCCAGTGATCTACTCCTAGATCACTATTGTACTCCCTTGCCAGAATCATGCTAAAGTATACAATAGGATTGGTAAATAGCATAACATACTTTATAGAATCTATGACCGAGGCATAGGAAATGACTTTTCATTATCTTTCTATTTTCTGCTGTGGTCGGGTTTTGATTCTTTACTCAACTTCACACCTTGCAACAGAGGAAAGAAATCCTTCTTTGACTGTTCCATTTTGAACTACTTCAAAATCTTGTCAAGGTATGTATTCATTGAAAAAACTTATCAAGCGTCTTGATCTATCTCTATAGATCTTGATGCTCAATGTGTAAGCAGCTTCATCGACATTTTTCTTTGAAAAAATCTTTTCACACACTCCTTTATGCTTTCCATAAAATTCCACATTATTTCCGATCAACAATATGTCATTCACATATACTTATCAGAAATGTTGTAGTGCTCCCACTCACTTTCTTGTAAATACAGGCTTCACCACAAGTCTGTATAAAACCATATGCTTTGATCACTTTATCAAAGCATATATTCCAACTCTGAGATGCTTGCACCAGTCCATAGATGGATCGCTGGAGCTTGCTTACATTGTTAGAACCTTTAGGATCAACAAAACCTTCTGGTTGCATCATATACAACTCTTCTTTAAGAAATCCATTAAGGAATGCAGTTTTGACATCCATTTGCCAGATTTCATAAAATGCGGCAACTGCTAACATGATTCGGACAGACTTTTAAGCATCGATATGAGTGACAAAATCTCATTGTAGTCAACACCTTGAACTAGTCGAAAACATTTTTCCGACAATTCGAGATTTGTAGATAGTAACACTACTATCAGCGTCCGTCTTCCTCTTGAAGATCCATTTATTCTCAATGACTCACCAATCATCGGGCAAGTCAATCAAAGTCCGTACTTTGTTCTCATACATGGATCCCATCTCAGATTTCATGGCCTCAAGACATTTCGCGGAATCTGGGCTCATCATCGCTTCCTCATAGTTCGTAGGTTCCTCATGGTCTAGTAACATGACTTCCAAAAAGGATTACCATACCACTCTGGTGCGGACCATACTCTGGTTGTCCTACGAGGTTCGGTAGTAACTTGATCTGACGTTTCATGATCATCATCATTAGTTTCCTCACTAATTTGTTTAGAGATCACTAGAACTGATTTCTGTGATGAACTACTTCCTAATTTGGGAGAAGGTACAATTACCTCATTAAGCTCTACATTCCTCCCACTCACTTCTTTCGAGAGAAACTTCTTCTCTAGAAAGGATCCACTCTTAGCAACAAATATCTTGCCTTTTGGATCTGTGATAGAAGGTGTACCCAACAGTTTATTTTTTTGGGTATTCTATGAAGACACATTTTTCCAATTTGGGTTTAAGCTTATTAGCCTGAAACTTTTTCACATAAGCATCACAACCCCAAACTTTAAGAAACGACAGCTTAGGTTTCTAGCCAAACCATAGTTCATACGGTGTCGTCTCAATGGATTAGACGGTGCCCTATTTAACGTGAATGCAGCCGTCTCTAAAGCATAACCCAAAAACGATAGTGGTAAATCGGTAAGAGACATCATAGATCGCACCATATCTAGTAAAGTACGATTACGACGTTCGGACACACCATTACGCTGTGGTGTTCCGGGTGGCGTGAGTTGTGAAACTATTCCGCATTGTTGCAAATGAAGAGCAAACTCGTAACTCAAATATTCTCCTCGACGATCAGATCGTAGAAACTTTATTTTCTTGTTATGATGATTTCCCACTTCACTCTGAAATTCTTTGAACTTTTCAAATGTTTTAGACTTATGTTTCATCAAGTAGACATACCCATATCTGCTCAAATCATCTGTGAAAGTGAGAAAATAACGATACCCACCGTGAGCCTCAATATTCATCGGACCACACACATCAGTATGTATGATTTCCAACAAATCTGTTGCTCGCTCCATAGTTCCGGAGAACGGCGTTTTAGTCATCTTTCTCATGAGGCATGCTTCGCAAGTAGCAAGTGAATCATAATCAAGTGATTCCAAAAGTCCATCAGAATGGATTTTCTTCATGCACTTTACACCAATATGACCTAAATGGCAGTGCCACAAATAAGTTGCAGTATCATTATCAACTCTACATCTTTTAGCTTCAATATTATGAATATGTGTATCACTACTATCGAGATTCATCAAAAATAGACCACTCTTCAAGGGTGCATGACCATAAAAGATATTACTCAT
This sequence comes from Triticum aestivum, assembly GCF_018294505.1. Classification (NCBI taxonomy): domain Eukaryota; kingdom Viridiplantae; phylum Streptophyta; class Magnoliopsida; order Poales; family Poaceae; genus Triticum; species Triticum aestivum. The sequence goes on from NC_057800.1 coordinate 409,208,240, forward strand.
ATAAATAGAACAATCATTATTCTCAGATTTAAATTAATAACCATCTCACATTAAACAAGATCCAGATATAATGTTCATGCTCAACGCTGGCACCAAATAACAATTATTCAGGTCTAAAATTAATCCCGAAGGTAGATGTAGAGGTAGCGTGCCGACCGCGATCACATCGACTTTGGAACCATTTCCCACGCGCATCGTCACCTCATCCTTAGCCAATCTTCGCTTAATCCATAGCCCCTGTTTCGAGTTGCAAATATTAGCAACAAAACCAATATAAAATACCCAGGTGCTACTACGAGCATTAGTAAGGTACACATCAATAACATGTATATCATATATACCTTTGTTCACCTTGCCATCCTTCTTATCCGCCAAATACTTGGGGCAGTTCCGCTTCCAGTGACCAGTCCCTTTGGAGTAGAAGCACTCAGTCTCAGGTTTAGGTCCAGACATGGGCTTCTTCACTTGATCAGCAACTTGCTTGCCGTTCTTCTTGAAGTTCCCCTTCTTCCCTTTCCCTTTTTCTTGAAACTGGTGGTCTTGTTGACCATCAACACTTGATGCTCCTTCTTGATTTCTACCTCCGCATCCTTTAGCATTGCGAAGAGCTCGGGAATCGTCTTATCCATCCCTTGCATATTATAGTTCATCACGAAGCTCTTGTAGCTTGGTGGCAGTGATTGAAGAACTCTGTAAATGACACTATCAATAGGAAGATTAACTCCCAGTTGAGTCAAGTGGTTGTGGTACCCAGACATTCTAAGTATATGTTCACTGACAGAACTATTCTCCTCCATCTTGCAGCTGTAGAACTTATTGGAGACTTCATATCTCTCAATCCGGGCATTTGCTTTAAATATTAACTTCAACTCCTGGAACATCTCATATGCTCCATGACATTCAAAACGTCGTTGAAGTCCCGGTTCTAAGCCGTAAAGCATGGCACACTGAACTATCGAGTAGCCATCAGCTTTGCTCTGCCAGATGTTCATAACATCTGGCGTTGCTCTTGCAGCAGGTTTGGCACCTAGCGGTGCTTCCAGGACGTAATTCTTCTGTGCAGCAATGAGGATAATCCTCAAGTTACGGACCTAGTCCGTGTAATTGCTACCATCATCTTTCAACTTTGCTTTCTCAAGGAACACATTAAAATTCAACGGAACAACAACACGGGCCATCTATCTACAACAACATAGACATGCAAAATACTATCAGGTACTAAGTTCATGATGATTAAAGTTCAATTAATCATGTTACTTAAGAACTCCCACTGAGACAGACATCCCTCTAATCATCTAAGTGATCACATGATCCATATCAACTAAACCATGTCCGATCATCACGTGAGATGGAGTAGTTTTCAATGGTGAACATCACTATGTTGATCATATCTACTATATGATTCACGCTCGACCTTTCGGTCTCAGTGTTCCGAGGCCATATTTGCATATGCTAGGCTCGTCAAGTTTAACCCGAGTATTCTGCGTGTGCAAAAATGGCTTGCACCCGTTGTATGTGAATGTAGAGCTTATCACACCCTGTCATCACGTGGTGTCTCAGCATGACGAACTTTCGCAACGGTGCATACTCAGGGAGAACACTTTTACCATGAAATTTAGTGAGAGATCATCTTATAATGCTATCGTCGATCTATGCAAAATAATATGCATAAAGGGTAAACATCACATGCAATCAATATAAGTGATATGATATGGCCATCAACATCTTGTGCCTGTGATCTCCATCTCCAAAGCACCGTCATGATCACCATCGTCACCAGCTTGACACCTTGATCTCCATCCAAGCATCGTCGTCGTCACGCCAACTATTGCAGCTTGAACTACGTCGGTATTTCCCCAAAGAGGAAGGGATGATGCAACACAGCTACAGTAGGTATTTTCCTCAATGGTGAGACGAAGGTTATCGAACCAGTAGGAGAACCACGCAACACTATGTGAACGGCACCTGCTCACAAAGAACAAATACTTGCAACCCGACGTAAAAGAGGGGTTGTCAATCCCTCCCAGGTAAAAGATAGGTAAAATTTGTAGTAGATTGGATAAATAGATCTCACGGGAACGCGAGATAAAATAAATAAATAAACATTATAGAAAGGTATTTTGGGGTTTCGTATTAATAGGTATGAAAATAAAAGAAAGTAAAAACAAATCTCGAAGGCAAATATAATAAAGAAGAGACCCGGGGGCCGTAGATTTCACTAGTGGCTTCTCTCGAGAAAAAACCATACGATGGGTAAACAAATTACTTTTGGGCAATTGATAGAACTTCAAATACTCATGATGATATCCAGGCAATGATCATTATATAGGCATCACGTCCGAGATTAGTAGACTGACTCCTGCCTGCATCCACTACTATTACTCCACACATCGACCGCTATCCAGCATGCATCTAGTGTATTAAGTTCATGGAGAAATGGAGTAATGCTATAAGAATGATGACATGATGTAGACAAGATCTACTCATATAGGAATATACCCCATCTTGTTATCCTTAATAGCAACTATACATACATGTTGTTTCCCCTTCTGTCTCTGGGATCGAGCACCATAAGATCAAACCCATCACAAAGCACCTCTTCACATGGCAAGAAAAATCGATCTAGTAAACCTAACTAAACAAAAGATTTGAAGAAGAAATACAAGGATATGAGTAATCATGCATATAAGAGATCAAAAGACTCAAATAACTTTCATGGATAAAAACATAGATCTGATCATAAACTCAAAGTTCATCGGATTCCAACAAACACACCGCATAAAGAGTTACATCAAATAGATATCCAAGAGACCATTATTGAGAATCAAAAGAGAGAGAGGAAGCCATCTAGCTACTAACTACGGACCCATAGGTCTACAATGAACTACCCACGCATCATCGGAGAGGCACCAATGAGGATGATGAACCCCTCCGTGATGATGTCTAGATTGGATATGTGGTTTCGGAATATGCGGCGGCTGTAATTGTTTTTCATCGACTCCCCTCGGGTGTTTGTAATATTGGGGTATTTATAGAGCAAAGAGGCGGTGCAGGAGGCCACCGAGGTGGGCACAACCCACCTTGCCACTCCTGGGACCCCAGGCGCGCCCAGGTGGATTGTGCCCCCCTCGAGGCACCCCTCTAGTACTTCTTTGGCCCAACATGTGTCTTCTAGCCTGGAAAAAATCTCCAAAAAGTTTCGCTGCGTTTGGACTCCGTTTGGTATTGATTTTCTGCAAAGTAAGAAAACAAGCAAAACACAACGAACGACACTGGGCACTAGTCCAAAAAATGATATGAAGTTTCGATAAAATGATTGTAAAACATCCAAGAATGATAACATAACAACATGGGACAATAAAAAAAGTATAGATATGTTGGAGACGTATCAGATAGCTAGCATGATGTTTTCATGGCTTGTCCGTGTTTTGATGTCATTTGCTATGCTAGATCATTACACATCCCGGTACACTGCCGGAGGCATTCATATAGAGTCATATTTTGTTCTAGTGTCAAGTTGTAATTCTTGAGTTGTAAGTAAATAAAAGTGTGATGATAATCATTTTAGAGCATTGTCCCATGAGAGGAAAGGATGATGGAAGCTATGATTCCCTCACAAGTAGTCATTAGTATCCGGACTTTATAAAAAATAAAAGCGGCCAAAGAAGCCCAAACAAAAAATGAGAGAAAAGAGAGAAGGGACAATCTTACTATCCTTTTTCTCCACTTGTGCTTCAAAGTAGCACCATGTTCTTCATGATAAAGAGTCTCCTATTTTGTCACTTTCATATACTAGTGGAAATTTATCATTATAGAACTTGGCATGTATATTCCAATGATGGGCTTCCTCAAATTGCCCTAGGTCTTCGTGAGCAAGCGAGTTGGATGCACATCCACTTAGTTTCTTTTTGAGCTTTCATACACTTATAGCTCTAGTGCATCCGTTGCATGGCAATCCCTACTCACTCATATTGATATCTATTGATAGGCATCTCCATAGCCCATTAATATGCCTAGTTGATGTGAGACTTTCTCATTCCTTTTGTCTTCTCCACAACCACCATATTCTATTCCACCTATAGTGCTATATCCATGGCTCACGCTCATGTATTGCGTGAAAGTTGAAAAAGTTTGAGGATAATAAAGTATGAAACAATTGCATGACTAATACCGGAGTTGTGCATGATGAAATACTTTGTGTGATGACACTACAAAAAAAAGACACATCCGTGAGATTTTGGGCCGAAAAAAAAAATTCTGTCATGCTTATGACACTTCTAGGACGATAATTGTGACAAAACCCGGTATCATCATAGATGTGGTGGGCTCCTACTTCTATAACAAAAAATCATGACAGAAAATGGGCTTTTCATCCTGGGCGGGCGGAGATGCAGCTGCATGACATTCTTTGGGCCGTACATGACGGAAAAAACCATGGTAGAAGCGAGGGCGAGGAAAATATCAGGGAGTTCCCGGTTAGGGTGGGTGGTCGGGGCCGAGCGGTGCACGGAGGTTTGCGCATTTCTCTTGTACACGTACGCGTGTGTGTGCGAGGTTGCGCTCTAACTGAACCCGAGTGAGGTGTTGGGCTCTAATTAAACCCGAGCGATTGCACTAGCTACGTTACTGAACCCCGATCGATCACTTGTTGTTAACTGAACCCAAGTGATTCCTTCACTACTGCTGCTAACTAAAGCCGATCGATGATGCCTCTGGATGAACAGTGAGCATTGTTGGGGGTGGATGAACAGTTCCCGGTGGGGGGTTGGATGAACAGGCCCCCGTGGTAGTAGAGGTCGTTGCCACTGGATGAACAGGACCTCGATTGAGCTGGTTGGGGGTGGATGAACAGGATCCCATGGAGGGCTAGATGAACAAGACCCCGTGGAGGGCTGATTGAACAGTAGCCGGCGGAGGGCTGGATGAACAGTAGCCCATGGAGGGGTGGTTGAATAGGACCCCGTGGAGAGGGCTGGTTGAACAGTAGCCGGTGGATGAGCGGTGGAGGCTGGATGAACAGGAGCCTGTGGATGAACAATCGCAGGTGGAGGCTGGAGGAGGTCGACAGTGGATGAACAGTAGCCCGTGGAGGCAGTCGACGGTGTAGATGAACACTATCCCGTGGAGTCCCGTCTTGCAGTACGCCACACCCCTCCCGATGAACAGGACCCCCGTTTCGACCGTAGCGGTCCAACACAAGTCTATTTCCTCCGTTCTGCGGTACGCCACACCCCTCCCGATCAACAGGGCCCTGTTTCGATCGTAGGAGGTCCAAGAGAAGTTTGTTTCCTCCGTTTTGTGGTACGCCAAACCCCTCCCGATGAACAGGATCCCGTTTCGACCGTGGCCGGTCGAACACAAGGCAGTTTCCTTCATTCTGCGGTATGCCAGGCCTTGTTTTGATTGGTATTCTTTCAAAGCCGGTTGGCTCCCGATGAACAAGACATATTCTATTGCCTCCTGATGAACATGGCGCTTTCCGTTGCCTCCCGATGAACACGACGATGCAATTTCTCCGTTCCGAACCAGCCATGTACACGAGACTTGGTCATACAGATGCGCGAGTAGGCATTCGAGACCTCGCCCGTATGTACGTATGTGGCCGTATTTTTTGGCGTGTAGTTGTATGTATGTGTACACGGTTTAGACGGGATAGCCTGAAATGCTACGTGGGGGGCTCTACTACGACATGTGTTGCTACTTACTCGGCCACGGTTCATCGTTTCAAAGCGACTGATCGACCAGTATGTACGTACACATTCCGACAAGACAGACACCGGTACATACGCTTCGACCGGGTGGGTCCTAGCTGTCAGGGAGGATAAGGACGCACTTCCTTGCGTGCGAAGATATAGCTGCTGGGTCCCAGCAGTTGGGGATCGTAGTAATAATTCAAAAAAAATCCTACGTGTCACCAAGATCAATCCAGGAGATATTGGCAACAAGAGAGAGGGAGTGCATCTTCATACCCTTGAAGATCGCTAAGCAAAAGCGTTACAAGGAACGCGGATCATGGAGTCGTACTTGTGGCGATTCAAATCGCGGAAGATCCAATCCAGCACTGAATGGACCGCGCCTCTGTGTTCAACACACATACAGCCCGGGGATGTCTCCTCCTTCTTTATCCAGCAAGGGGAGAGGAGAAGTTGAGGGAGAGCTCCGGCAGCACGACGGCGTGGTGGTGGAGCTTGTAGTTCTCCGACAGGGCTTCACGAAGCACTACGGAGGAGGAGGAGGTGTTGGAGAAGGGGAGGGCTCCTCCAGGGGAAGGGTATGGCAGCCCTCCCACCCCACTATTTATAGGGGGAAGGGGAGAGGGGGCTGGCCCCCTTAGATCCCATCTACAAGGGGGAGAGGCGGCAAAGGGGGGGGGGGGAACTTGCCCCCCAAGTCAGGTGGGAGGCGCCCCCACCCCCTAGGGTTTCTAAGCCAAGGCGCCTAGGGCCCTTGGCGGGTGCACCAGCCCACCAGGGGCTGGTTCCCTCCCTTATTCAGCCCACTTGGCCCACCGGCGCAGGTGGCCCCACCCGATGGACCCCCGGACACCTTCCGGTGGTCCCGGTACAATACCGATAACCTCAAAATTATTCCGGCGACTGAAACTGAACTTCCCATATATAATTCTTCACCTCCGGACCATTCTAGAACTCCTCGTGATGTCCGGGATCTCATCCGGGACTCCGAACAACCTTCGATAACCACATACTATTTCCCATAACAACTCTAGCGTCACGGAACCTTAAGTGTGTAGACCCTACGGGTTCGGGAACCATGCAGACATGACCGAGACATCTCTCCGCCCAATGACCAACAGTGGGATCTGGATACCCATGTTGGCTCCCACATGTTCCATGATGATCTCATCGGATGAACCACAATGTCGAGGATTCAATCAATCTCGTATGCAATTCCCTTTGTCTATCAGTATGTTAGTTGCTCGAGATTCGATCGTCGGTATCCCCATACCCCGTTCAATCTCGTCACCGGAAAGTCTCTTTACTCATTCTGTAACGCATGATCCCGTGACCAACTCCTTAGTTACATTGAGCTCATTATGATGATGCATTACCAAGTGGTCTCAGAGATACCTCTCCGTCATACGGAGTGACAAATCCCAGTCTCGATTCGTGCTAACCCAACAGACACTTTCGGAGATACCTGTAGTGCACGTTTATAGCCACTCAGTTACGTTGTGACGTTTGGTACACCCAAAGAATTCCTATGGTATCCGAGAGTTGCACAATCTCATGGTCTAAGGAAATGATACTTGACATTAGAAAAGCTTTAGCAAACGAACTACACGATCTTGTGCTACACTTGGGATTGGGTCTTGTCCATCACGTCATTCTCCCAATGATGTGATCCCGTTATCAACGACATCCAATGTCCACGGCCAGGAAACCCCAACTAGAGGCTTACTAGGGACATATTATGATCCACGTATTCACACATGTATTACGGTTTCCGGTTAATACAATTATAGCATGAACAATAGACAAATATCATGAACAAGGAAATATAATAATAACCAATTTATTATTGCCTCTAGGGCATATTTCCAACACCAGCTGTAAGGGGGGATTTTTTTTCCCGTAATAAGGACGCATTTCCTTGGATGCGAAGATGTAGCTGGTGGGTCCCAGCAGTCAGGGGAAGAAAACATTATTTTTTAGGGTAAAAGGATGCAGTTGCATGCATGCGTCCGTGGGCGTGGTGTGTCCCCACTGTCAGCCTCTCACGTACAATCATCTTCCGATGACTCTCATTTGTTGACCAAGTTGACCACACCGTGCAGAGCGCACCAAGGCTGGTGGACGACGGCGAGGCCCCTGACTAGAACGACCCGGAGATGGGGAAGACGCGACAGTGGAGTCGCAGATGGAGAGGAGTGGGAAACTTGACTGGATCGGGTGCGCGGCAGCACTGTCGCGGTGCCGCCCACGGGAGACAGGAGCAAGAACAGAGGTTGAAGAAGGAGCACGGCTATTGGATTAAAATCCAACGGTCTAGCTGCTAGAATCATTTATTGATTAAGTTGACAAAGCCCTGCGTACACGTCCGCTTAGTAGGCCCACAAGTCAGCCACCAAATCTGACGGGTCTCAGCTGTCAACGGGAGGAATAGTTTTTTTCGCATAACAAGGAGGCACTTCCTTCCGTGCGAAGATACAGCCGGTGGGTCCTAGCTGTCAGGGGGAGGAAACATTTTGTCAGCTTAATAAGGAGGAACTTTCCTTGCGTGCGACCTTGGACCTCGTGGGTCCCAGCCGTCAGGCTCTCCACGTATAGTCCTCTTCCGATGACTCTCATTTCTTGACCACGCCGGCGAGGCCCCAGACGGGAACGACCTGGACATGGGAGACGCGGCAGTGGAGTCCTAGATTGAGAGGAGTACAAGGGTTATAACTGGTTCTGGTGCGGCGTGGGGCTGCAGTCGATGGAGAATAACAGGAGGTGTGCAGGGGTGGAGGGATAGCCTGGTTGGCGGTGGGGTAGCGCTTCGCAGCGATGCATGCTAAGCAGAGCCGCTAGCCGCCGGAGGCCAGACCAGGCGGTCTCGGTGGCGCTGGAGGAAGAAGACGAGAGATTGAAGGTGCATGCCGACCGTTGGATATAAATCCAATGGATGTGGATGTCATAATCATTTGTTGACCAAGTTGACAATGTCCTGCGTAGGCTTCGACCTATTAGCCCACATATCAGCCTACAAAAATGTGGCATATATTTAAACCATGTTTTCTATAATGTACAGTCCATTTGCTGGGCTGGGTGAACAAATAATTTCGCGTCAATGCGACCCATTTAATATTTTCTAAGAAATCCCAGCCATTTGCATTTCCTTGAAATACACGAATTAGCTGGGCTCATTCTATATATAATGTTAGGTTGGAAGGAGCAATTAATATCAAAAAATAAACCGGAGCGACACATTATATATATAATTAACAAATTACCAAGTTATTAAAATATTCACAAGTTTTTTTACGCAATCACCAGGATTTTCCTTGCCTGTGAGTCAAAAACAACTAGGATTTTCCTTGCCAACTTCTGTTAAACATTTACTTTTACAAGTTAATAACATGTGGGATGTTTTTATAATGTAAATATAAGTCTCTATAAAATATACGATAATAGTAATAATATAAATATATATAATGTGGTTAGAAGGGAAAACATAAATTGGACACATCATTATTATTCTTATATATAGATAAATAGAACAGAGATCTGCATTTATTAAAAAAATACATTGGTCTGCCGATCTTTAAGAAAAAGTAAAACCTACGCTGGGAGGCCCATAAGCCGGTATGGACCTCAAAAATTTAGTTGAAACCACTGTCTCCGTATGTCGTGGGCTACACATGTTAAAAAACAAAACCTAGGCCTAGCTGATACTTGTTCGCCCTCTGGAAAAAAATGATACTAGCTAGATCCCCGAGCGAACTAGATTAAAGAGGGGGCCGGCAGCGGGATTGAAGAAGCACATCAGACGCGATTTCTTTTCTTCAGTGGATGGCTCTCGATGGTGTTTTTTACTTGCCTCTGCACCATACAACTTGTATTTTTAGCCTCCCATACCATGGTGGACCAGCAGCCCATTTGCTGGGCACGCCAACCTACAGAAACCAGCACTCGGTTTTTCATCAAGCCCCAAAAACAATGCAGTACTATGTTTGTTTTGAGGCCAAAAACATTATGGCAGGGGTTGAGCGGGGGAGGGGGAAGACAGAGCAAAAATATTAAAAAGAGTTGATGCGCCGTTGCTACCCTAACAAAGCAGGTGCAATTCTTCCCGGGAAGAAGGTGTGCCGTTGACATCCACACGTCACAAATCCCATAGTAGACATACTAACAAGTTCACACACAAGTACAACAGAAAATATAAACATTCGTATCAAACTCAGTTTCATAGGACACATTCATATTCATAGCCAACATTCACAATCAACAACTCAAAAGATTCATATATACACAAGTTCAGCATGTCTATGGATCCAAATGATTGATAGATCACACGAGTAGATAATTCACAAAAAGATTTGGATATAAACATGTTCAGTATGTTTATGCATCCAAATGATTGAGATCACAACCAATATCATCCTTGGACAAACTTTAATTACCTAGGGTACAGACTGGTAAATGGTGTTTAGGCGGAGGTACTTCTTGCTAAAATTAATGCTTGTACGATTAAACTTTCGAGTACATAAGAGGAAGCACAGACAATCTGAACTTTTCTTGTAGGTTTATCCTCAAATAGTGGCCTCGTGCCGAGGGAGGGTTGAGCAACCTGGCCACTACTTTCATCCAACTAGTTTACTAGCTCATCTTGGTCCTGTAGCTCGCCAAAATTCTACATTGTAGACAAGAAAGGAGGCGGTTGAGAAAATGAACCACCCAAATTTTTTGTGCAGTTCAACTGAAATGGAGCATCCCCGGTGTGCAGACTGATTAAGTGTCAGATGAATATACGTGTCAACCAACTTGTGTGGAATCTTTAGACTCCATGCCATACAGTTCTCTACCATATGTGTCAATAACCAAAAGGCACAAGTTGGGACCAAAGACTGGACTGCGTTTTTCTAGGCTATGCGCTAAACAATTTTTTTGGTGTTCACTATCTTAATACTTTGATTTTGACAACTAGTTGACGCCGGTTGATACTCGAATGAATATAGGCACTTCTTGTCAACATCGATGCTTGTCTGAGTGGACTTTGGAGTACATAGTAGCAGCATAAGTATCTGTCCATCTGATCTTTTTGTGCAGTTCTACTAAAATCACCCAATGTAATGATTTGCCTACGAGTTCTGGCTCCAAGTTACTCCTTTATGAAATCGGCAAACAGTAGCACAATACCAAATTACCAATACATATGACAAGCACAATAATCAGGATAAAGACCAGTACCAACCTGTGTGAGGTAGCATATCAATTACTATTTCCTTTGACTGGAAGCTGAGATAAGCGAAGCGACTGACAGCAAAGGAAGGGAGCAAGACCAGATTAGTGATTGACATGAAAGGAAGGAAGCTATCGAGGCAATGAAGCACCCAAAGTTTTTGTGTAGTTCCACCAAAACTGAGCATCCATGTTGGCACATCTATTGGGAGAGTGAGATTACTGTAATAGTGGGACTAGTTGATGAAACATACACTAACAAATAGAAGCACCCTCATTATCTTAATGGGTAAAGTTAGCAACATAGTAGTCTTGCTTACAGAGAGGTATTAGTTTATTTAATCAGTGCCAATTAGCTCAACACTCAAAGCATTGCCATGTATCACAGGTTGCAAAACTTTAACGTGCAAAGATAAAGGAGTTTCTCAAGATAGTAGCACAATACAAATAGTGATGACAGCAAACTAATATGGATGAAGGCCTTAGGCCGATACCAACCTGAGCAAAAAAGCTTATTCATGTAGTCCCAGAAGAGATGATAAAGCACTCACTTCAATCACTCAATAGTATATATTTTTATGCACTTCAAATGTATGGTTGAAATCACTCTTGTTTACCGGTGCTAAGATTATATCGAAAGATTATCAAGAACTTCTAGCAGAGTTAAAGCACTGGCTAGGATACAGTTCATTGTATTGTCTTGTCTAGTTCCACTAAAATGTATGATTGGCACAAGATGATCCCTGTTTGCACAAGTAGGAACACAGTTAAACCTTCATTAGCTTAGTGAGAAAGGATAGAAAGACATTAGCATATTACTCTAACAGTAGCCTCATTGAACCAATGGCAATAAATTGACATGCAAAACGTTGCCTCATTGAACCAATGGAAAATATGCAAAACGTTGCCTCATTGAACCAATGGCAATAAATTGACATGCAAAACAATAGCACTATTATGTCATGGCACTATCAAGATTCCCTCCCTGCTCGACCACATGATTCACCCCCACAGACAAACATACACACGTACATGATTCAGCATAGGGTGCTACTAAAGATTTGTTTAACTCCAACAGGAAAATTAGGCAGCAATAAATTAGTGGTACTTAAGTACTCCTAATTAATTAAGTGACCTTGCAGGAGAGACAACAGAAGTGAAATGGCTCCCTGGAGGATCATCTCACATGTAAGGTAGACATTGCCGGAGCCCTTGAATGGCCTCCACTGAGGCCTCGGGCTTCAGCATGATCACCTTGGCACTGTTTATTCTTTTTCTTCTTCCTCTTCATGATTTGTTTCTCTTTCTCCTCACTAGTTGGTGAAATCAAGTACATGATTGGCCTTCTATTTCAAAATTGGCTTTTTCAATGAGGGAGTACAAGTGTACTAGTAAACAATAGCATTATTTTCTCATGGCAGTCACAAAATAGAGATGAACACATGCATTAAGTATCATTCTTACCTAAAGGAAGGTTATGTGGCCAATATGGATGATGAGGATTGGAACACAGATCTCCCTTTTTGCAGTTCCACCGAAATGAACCAACTGTTCCATTCTGACATTCTAGTTAAACAACACAAAAGTCACTTCTTTTAAGAAGTGTTTTGTGCAGTGCACCAAAAGGTCACAACAACAACCATGTGAAATGGATATCCTTGTTTACACAAAAAGCTACAGAGCAAACAATCAGAGTCTCAAACAATTACAGGCAAAAACATTTGGCTAAACTTGTCATGGCTTATAAAAGTGGCATGGCTTCATTTTACCAGGGGCATTAGATTAAGAACAACTAAATATTTGGTATAAGGGCATGGGACAGTGGGTGCACCAATAGTCCAGCACCATGTACCTAAACCGGGGCATAAAGTGGTCATTCAGAGTTTGTTGCCCCGAGAAACAAACATCCAAGAAACATATCTGGGTTGGTCCCATTTTTGTTCACTCTAGCCACCTACTCCTACAACGTTTCCCCTATATTTCCCTTTTCGACCAAGAGACCGGTTGGATGACTAGTCTGTACTACTTTCGCCCCCTTTCATTCCTTTTTGTACCAAGTCCAATGTACTCATGTTGGAAGTGCAATCTTGCTCTTAAAGAATATTTTTATATTGATGACAAATTTACATATATGGGTCTAACCGTGTTTGCTAAGTATATACACAGGTCGTTAGTCCTTTGGTTTTTCTAATGTGCATCATGATCACATCATATGAGATATTACTCGAGCAAATTATCAATGAGGAAAGTAGCAAACAAAGACGAAGCATCGTGCTCTTTTATATTTCTTGAGTAATAGGGACCCCGCACTATTAAGAGGGGATCAGAGGTATAGGTTCAAGGCTTGCTCATATTTTCTCTCACAAGTAAATTTTCACAAAGGACCAAAATCCCTAGCACAACCCCTTAGCCAAAACCTACTACTCCTTCTCATTCTCTACACAAACTCCTTGCCGGATCATCCAGGCTAAACCCGGATCGTCCGGACCCTGTTCCGGATCATCCGGGTAATGTGCGCCCTTCATCAGAGAACACTGATGGTTGAAGCCGAATCGTCCGGACGGTGCTCCAGATCATCTGGCTGTGCCCGGATCGTCCGGATCCTGTCCCGGATCATCCGGGTAATCTTGCCCCCATATTTACAGAACCTTGGTGGATGTAGCCGGATCATCTGGCCCGGCATCCGGATCATCCGTGCTCCTCACAGCTTTGCTACTTCCACTTGCATCCGGGCCTTCAGCCAGATCATCCGGACTCTGGCCAGAGCATCCGGATGTTCTTGCGGATCATCCGGGCAGGTCAATCTCTGCCTAAACGGCTCTAATTTTCTGGTGGTATAAATAGTCCCTTACGTCTTCGAGATAAGGTTGAACACTTCACTCAAACACGCCTCAAGAACACCAGTGGTTCATCTCCCTTGCTCACACACTAGATCCTAGATCCCGGTTTGATTCTTGAGAGTTTCGAAGAGTTGTTCCAATCAAAAGAAAGATCTTCTTCCTCTCCTTCTTGTGACCGAAGAAAATCGTGATTTGAGAAAGTCTTGAGCTTTTTCCCTTTGGATCTTGTTACTCTTGGAGGTTGGAGACTCCTAGGCGGTAGGAGTCTTTCGGAGAGGAATCGACCATTGTGATTACCCCCCAAAAAGTTTGTAAGGGTTTGGATACCACCCAAGGTCTACCATTAGTGGTTGAGAAACGCCTTCGTGGTGTTGTCACAAAGGGAGAATATGGTGAGCCTTCGTGGCGTTAGTGTGCCTTCGTGATAACATCCACCTCTCTAACATTGACGTAGCTTCCCTCCAAGGAAGTGAACATCGGCATACATCTTCGTCTCCCGGAGTTGTGGCTATTCCTAAACCTAAGTCTCTACTTGTGGTTACTTGCCTCTTAGCACTTACTTCTATCATATTGTGCTTGCTTACTTACATACTTGTGCTACTTGTTTATTCTGCTTAGCTCTTAGTACTACACTTGTAATTGTTAGGCTCATCTTCATATTCCGCACTATTGCCTAAAATTGCTAAGTAATAATTCAAATTTGTAATTGTACCTATTCACCCCCTGTACGTCCATCTCGATCCTTTCAATTGGTATCAGAGCCTCGTGCTCTATTCTTGTGGCTTAACCGCCCTAGAGCGAGATGAACCCCGATGGGACTCCCCTTGTTACAGATCCGAAGGATAAAGGCGAGGCTTCTTCAGAAGTCAAGTCCTTTACTTCTGAGGATCTGGAATGGGCCCTTGCTAAGAAAAAAGAGGAGCATGATGCTTCTCTTGAGGCCTTGGTCCAAATGAGGCTAGCCATGTTGTCCATGGTGCTTGCACCACTTTCTGGTGGTGCGGCTTCGAGGCCAACTATGCCTACTCCATCACTTGGTCAACAACCTCCTAACAATGATCATTCCAGTGTTCCTTGGCTTTATGCAAGACCCCAAGTTGAGAAACCAAAATATAACCCTCAAGGCAAACCTCCTTTACTTGATGCCACTTCCGATTTTACCTTGTGGAGAGTTACTATGCAGGATCATCTTCGATATGGAAATGATGAGATGCTGGAGATCTTGAAGTATGGTTACCATGTGGTTGATCCAAAGAATCCTACACCAAGAGAAATTTATGACAAGAATCTCAATGACACTGCAACCATGTGTATAAGGAGAGGTATGGTTGATAAGCATAGGAGACCTTTCATACACATCACAAGTGCCAAGGAACTTTGGGAAAGTATTATAAGATTCAAGATCAGTACCTCCACCCTCCGGAGTACTCAATATGAAATTGCCAAGGGGCAATTGCAAAACTTTTGTATGGAGAAAGGTGAAACTCCCAATCAACTCCTTGAGCGTCTCATGACTCTCACCGCTGACATTGAGTCGTGTGAGTGTGACAAGACACAAGATGGATTCAACATGACTAAGCGATTTCTTGTGGACAATAGTTGCTTCATGCTCTTGCCCCATATCACCACCAAATGGTGTGGGACATAAGACAACACCATGCCTTCAAGGAAATGACTACAGATGACATCATATCCACCTTCCAACTATTCACTACTAGGAAAAGGCCTACTAATGGCGCACCAGTTTTGCCTACTAATGGCGCATCACTGGTGCGCCATTAGTAGCACGCCACTAGTATTTTTTACTAATGGCGCACCGCGAGTGCGCCATTAGTATCTGGTATACTAATGGCGCACCACCCAGTGCGCCATTAGTATATAACACCATGCGCCATTAGTGTGCCTCCCAGGGGCCATATTTAACCATGTGCTTTGGCACACTAATGGCGCACTGCGGATGGATGCGCCATTAGTATACTTGGCATACTAATGGCGCACTCTGTAGTGATGCGCCATTAGTATGAATATTAGGTTTTTTTTTTACTTTTCTGATTTTTGCACATGTTACAAAATATATTATTTGACAGAATATAGACAGTAGCACACAGCAACAGCAGATTCATCGAATACAATAGAAGATTAGTCTCCGAATACAATTCATCATATTAGTCTCCGAATTCAAAAGACCGAACAAAGATAAAACATTACAAGTCTCGAGACCGCGAGTATCGAGTTTGTCGGAAGTAATACTAATCCTAACAAGTCCTACTAATCATCATCATACAACTTCTACTCGTTATTCATAACAAGTCATACGATCATCATCTTGATAGTCATCGAACCAACCCTACTTAATTGTTCTTAGCACATGATCATCAGTATTAGGCAGGACCTAAATACCCTATTTAAGCTAAAATAGCATAAAACAATATAGACCCTGACTCTCCATTATGGAGAATGGAGAACATCCTGTCTCCAATTCTTGCGCTTCGCTTCCTTTTGCTTCCAAGAAGCTCCTTACGACTGTCCATACATTTTTTCCATCCTTTGATTTTCATGTCTCCACTTCTTTTAGAAATCTCGTATGGACAGTTGAGATTCGTAGGACGACCTGGCTGTATGTTCAAAACATTAACACTACCTTTCAGATACATCATATGAGGCACACAATTCTCTGGGATTATCTGTTGAAAAACATAGTAATAACTTCATAGTTAGCAATGATGTACTAGTTTTAGAAGTATGCAAAAGATGCACGGATGTCGTAATAGTAAAAATCTTACCAGGGTATCTCCATGGTAGTTACCGTAGTTGAACACATGCACTAGTGGCACGTATTTACCATAATGTTGAGGAGTTTGATTGTGGATAGTGTAATTCTCAATGTCAGTACAAAATCCGACCAGATGATTTTTCTCCTTGTAAGTTGTTAATTCGGAGCCATCGGTGTAGTGGGTTTTGTCTACCATCTCCCGCACATTCTTTGAACAATAAAAATAAGCTGTCAATGGAAATAAGCTGTCAACTATTTTGAAATAAACAATATAAATTAGCTAATAACTATGTTTGAGAAACTCACATAGCGGTAGAACTGGAGGCGTATCAACAAGGACCCAAATGTCCATATTGTCTTGGTTGATGTCAGGATTACCAAGATCCATGGTGATAAGCATACCCTCATCAAAACCATACATCTTGCAAAATGCTTCCCAATTTTTGCAACCAAAATGGGTTACGCTCTCAGAATTATATAGATTTACTTCAAAGTCCACATCGTGATGAGTCCTTAGGTGAATTTTCTTTGTTTCAGAAATTTCATGGTCTTCAAAATCCATCCTCTCCAAGACATAGCGTCTTGCATGGCATGGGATAAGCTATACTCGAATTGTAAAAGATGAAAATTACACGTTGAAATAGTTGAAGTCATGCTTAATTATGAAAATAACACTTGTCGTCGTTGTGTACCGTTTCAACTTCGAAGGTCTCCTCGAGCTTAATGCTGAAGCGCCGATCATCGTCCAGGTGAGGCATGTCGCACAGACCTCGATCGTCGTGGCACCAGTCGCACTCCGCCGGGAGACTTTCGTCGTCCGATGATGATGACGACATATCCTACGTTCATAATTCAAAACTACATCATTTAGGGTTTGTCGACACCGAGGCATCCTAAAAGCTAAGCTTTTATCATTTAGGGTTTGTCGACGCTGAGGCACCCTAAAAGCCTAAGCTTTCATCATTTAGGTTCTTATCGACACCGAGGCACCCTAAAAGCCAAGGTTTTATCATTTAGGGTTTGTCGACGTCGAGGCACCCTAAAAGCCTAAGCTTTCATCATTTAGGTTTTGTCGACGCCGAGGCACCCTAAAAGCCTAAGCGTACATCATTTAGGTTCTCATCGACACCGAGGCACCCTATAGAAGCCAAGTTAAGTTTTCATCATTTAGGGTTTATCGATGCCGAGGCACCCTAGGTTGGGCCTAATCACTTGGCACTAATCACTTGGCTCTATTGCCACCTATGTTGGGTTTATCATCTAGGGTTTATCGATGCTAACGAGAATTCTAAGTTGGGCCTAATCACTTGGCTCTATTGCCACCTATGGTTTAATGCAGCAAGAATGGCGGGGCAGTTGATCCTACTTAACTAAGTACTAAGATACCCCGGCCCATGCATTAGTCGCAAGTACCCCATATGTCCTATTTTTAGCAAAGTCATGCTAAAATTCACGGAAAATTTCGGCATGTCCTTTGCTGAAAATAGGACATATGGAGTACCCGAATTTGCTGGAACGGAAGTTAATCGACATTCAGGCAAACTCAAGGGCCTCTCGGGGTATAGCAGCAGCATCACAAGTTGACAAAATTCCCAAGTAGTATAGGAGCATCATCACAAGTAGTACCAATGAACATATAGTCCAGCAACTTGAAAAAGCTGAAGTTCTTAGCATGAAGTAAACAGGAGTATCCAGAATAGTTATTTGCTTGATTTCAAGTTTGACATATACGATAGTGATAGATGTAAGGAGAAGAACAATGATAAAGCCACAACCTCAAATTAGGAACAAATAAAAACACAAACTACAAATTGATGCGATCTAAATATACTTTTCCCTTACAACAAAATAGCACTGTGATTTACAATGTAATACTCCAAGCTGAGCTGAATATTTTCAAAGGTAGGACTATTTAGTTCATGAAACATAACATAAAATTTTGTTTCCTCTTGTTCAGTAATAATTAGTTTTTTAATGAATAATAGTGGCATTTGATATCTGCTGGTTTATTTAGAAACAACAGATCCCCAAGTCAAAAAACCAGAATCCTGGAACACTTCAGGAGCACTTGAATTTCAAATTCTGTTGGTTTCTGTTGTTTATATTTAAATAAATAGCGCAACTTCAGTAACATGGAACTAAGAGCAGAATAGTTATTTGGGGCACTAGCTAGCCAGACACCACCAATTATCAAACTTAGTTGTTAGCTGAATATTTCAAAGTAGACTTAGGTACAGATGTCACCCATACTACCTTGGTTGGAACAGTCAATGCAATCTACTAGGACAGTAATAAGGCATGCATTTACAAGTTTAAGAAAAGTCTATAGATCTTGCTTCAGTTAATCTGCAAGGAAGCCTATAGATCTTGCTCGAATGCAGTAGCAAACTGAAGAGGAAAAACCGAAGATTACTGTGAATAACAATGTACAGTAGCAAACTCAAACTGAATCCAGTAAACATCTGAATTTACAGTAGATTTTCTACTCCAAGTTCAAGCCCAAACATCTGAATTACTTTAGCTAAGACTGTACATTTCTGAACTTGTTTCAATTGTTGAACATGTTTCAATTGGAAACCTCGACGGTGCACCAGGTGGAAGAGGAGAGCAGCAGGGGGAGAGGGGAAGCTCATCGGGTGGCACAAGGAGGCCGACGAGGGCGATGCAGCGGAGACGAGCTCGAGGCCGGGGTCGGGGAGGACGAAGCGGAGCTCGTGGACTTGCAACCGAGGTGCGGGGACGGCGATGGCCGCGGCTAACACGGCGACGAGGCTCGGGATCTGGCGGAGAAGGCGAGCGGGGGAGAGGGCGAGAGAGCGAGCACGGTGGCGTGGCTATGGCGTCGGCCGGGCGGCGGAAGGAGGGGGCGCGCATGAGGGTGTGGCGAGGGGGGATCGAAGTGGATCTGGCAAGGAAGGGACAAAGGGATCGGTCGAATTAGCAATGGCGCACCCCAGAGCGGTGCGCCATAAGTAATCTTTTTTTTGATAGCAATGGCGCACCACCCAGAGGTGCGCCATAAGTAACTTTTTTTGCATAAGTAATTTATTATTTTTTTTGTTGCATCTAATAATTTTTTAGAAAATGCATATGAATATGAAACAGTAATAATTTTTTTATAAAAACAGTAATATTTTTTTAAAAATATCATCAAATTTGTTATTTGAAAATATTTATGAATCGAAAAAATATCATCAAATTTATTATTTGAAAATATCATCAAATTTGTTATTTGAAAATATAAACAAATTTTTTTTTTGGATTTTTAGTTGCATTCATTTATGACGGTGGAGCGGGGGAGGGTGCGGGGGGTCGGCGGCGGCGGTGGAGCGGGGGAGGGTGCGGGGGGTCGGCGTCGGCGGTGGAGCGGGGGAGGGTGCGGTGGGTCGTCGGCGGCGGTGGAGCGGGGGAGGGTGCAGGGGGTCGGCAGCGGCGGCGTGGGTCGGGGCAGCGGGGGGAATTAGCTAGGGGGGCGAGGGAGAGGGATGAAGGGGATCTAGCGAGAGGAAGGGAATTAGCTAGGGGGAATCTTACTAATGGCGCACCTGCGGTCGGTGCACCATTAGTAATCTTTTTTTACATAGCAATGGCGCACCAGGCAGAGGTGCGCCATTAGTAATCTTTTTTATATATAGCAATGGTGCACCAGCCAGAGGTGCGCCATAAGTAATTTTTTTTGTTGCATGTAATAATTTTTTAGAAAATGAATATGAATATGAAACAGTAATATTTTTTTATAAAAACAGTAATAATTGTTGTTTAACAACAATTGTAGTCTACACTTTTTTATTATTATTTTTTAAAAAATGAAGAGGGGAGAGGAGGCGCGGGTGGGATCGAGATCGAGATGGAGGGGGAATCGAGATCGAGATGGAGGGGGGTCGAGATGGAGTGTCCTCATGAATATTCAATATTTTATCATATTGAATATGAAAAAATATCATCAACTTTGAAAAAATATTCATGAATTCAAAAAGTGCCCATGAAATTTAAAAATAGTCATGATATCAAAAAGTGCCCATGAAATTTAAAAATATTCATGATATCAAAATATATACTAATGGCGCACTTCTACAGGGTGCGCCATTAGTAGTTTAAACTAGTAATGGCGCACTGTGAGGCGGTGCGCCATTAGTAGTTTTGCAAAAAAAAGAATAAAAAAATTTAGTACTGGCGCACTCCCTGTCTGGTGCGCCATTACTAGTTAGAACTAGTAATGGCGCACTTCGGTAGGATGCGCCATTAGTATGTATGTAAAAATGAAAAAAAAAATATCACTAGTGGCGCACCTGTTTTCTGGTGCGCCATTAGTGTCTTCCACACTAATGGCGCATCACCAACTGGTGCGCCATTAGTATATAGTAGTGGCGCACTGCTTCCCTGGTGCGCGATTAGTGTCAATCCTATCTATAGCCCTTTTCCTAGTAGTGATTTGAAGAGTCAAAGGCAAATGCTACAAAACATCTTGCCATGCATGGTACTCCAACATCAAAGATCAATCTTGCATTGAGGCCAAGCATGTATGTGAAGATGAGCAAAGTGAAGAAGACGAAGAAGAAGAAGAAGAAGAAGAAGATGATGATGATGAAGATGGTGATGAGGTTGAATCTGATGAGGGCCCTTCATATGAAGACATGGCTCTCCTTGTCAAGAAGTTTAGCGCAGGAAAATTCGAAGGAAGATTCTAGAAGAAGAAAGTGAGAAAATGTTATAACTGTGAAGAAACCAATCACTTCTCCAACGAGTGTCCTTATGAGAAGAGAGAAGATAAACCAAGGTTTCCCAAGACCTTTACCAAGAAGAAGTTACCAAATCCTTTGAACTCCAAGATCAAGACGAGAGATGGGAAAGCAATGGTTGCTCAAGAAGAATCCGATTCGGATGATGTTAGTGGTGTTGCCGGAGTTGCTCAAGATTCTCAAAACATGTTGAGGCTAGTCAACAAGAGTTGTGATGTTGTCACCTACAACTATATGAAGGACTACAAGGGCAATGCTCAAAAGTGCCTAATGGCAAAGGCCGTGGTAGAAGATGGAAATGACCAAAGCTCTCTCGACAAGGTCAAGGTAACTCCACGATCAAATCCTCCTCTTTTCACTCCTCCTACTCCTAGTGATGAGTATCTTGATGCGGAGGATAGTCATGAGGATGATGATATAGATGATCCTATTCTTGCTAAACTAAATAAGTTCATGTGCTCCCTCAAAGGAAAGAAGCTCACTATGTTTCGTATGCTTATGGAGATGGTGAGTAAGCACACCATTACCATGAAGGAACTCGAAACCCTAATCACCGAGGAAAAGGAAAAATATGAAATCCTTGAGCGGAAAGACCAATATGAGGAAGCACGAAATGATGAACTATGCTTGAAAATTGGTGCAAACATTGATGTTCATATCCGTGTCCCTTGAAAAAGGCTATTGACTCTTGCGAAGAGTTGATGAATGATAAAAGTAAGCTTGTGAAGTCTAATGCTTCTCTCTCTAAGGATTGTGAGCTCCTATCTGTGTCCCTCAAGACTAAGGAAGAAGAGCGCACCCTTCTTACATAAAGTTTTGAGACACTGAAGCTTACTTATCTTGAAACTCTAGCCAAGGCTTACTCTTCTCCTATTATCAATGGTGATGCTTGTACTACTAACTCTAGTAGTGATCTATCATCTATTCTTGAGGAGAATCGCTTTCTCAAGGCTCAAATTGAGAAAGGGCTCATGACATGTGCTCAAGGGCAAAAGAACCTTAATGAGGTGTTGAGCCAACACAATGAGGTGTTTGCCAAAGAGGGACTCGGGTTTGACCCAAGCACAAGCAAGAAGAAGACGTCCTCTCAAAAGTGCACCACCCCTCTAAAAGAAATTTTTGTACGAGAAGGGCACAAGGAAAAAGGTAAGGTTGTTAGTGGGAAGGCCACAAGGGGCATTCCAACTCTCAACAAGCCAAAAGAGTTCATGCCTCCATCCTATGTACTGCGTAAGACTAAGGATGGAGAGGTTTATGCAAAGTTTGTTGGTCCTCGAAATGCATTCCGGTTTTATACTATTTGGGTCCCTAAGACCCTTGTGTCCCATTGCAAAATGGGTGCCTCTAACCAAGTCATAATTGTGTGTAGGTTGCTTTCTCCAGTGGAGTAAAACGGGTGATTGACAGTGGATGTACCAATCATATGACCAGAGATAGCAAGTTGCTCTACGATTTCATGGAAGCTATTCAACCATTTATGAACATTATGTTTGGTGGAGGATCAAAAGGACAGGTACTCGGGTTGGGAAAGGTGGCTATCACAAATGACATGTCTCTTGAAAATGTCATGCTTGTCCAATCCCTTAAATACCATTTGCTTTCTGTTCACCAATTGGCTTCTGTTGGTTATGATACACTCTTTGGACTAACGGATGTGAAAGTATTTAAGAGAGATACTCTCGAAGTGGCTTTTGTTGGAGAGTTGGATGGCAACCTTTACACGGTTGGTTTCTTGAAAGAGAGAACATTCCATGCAACCTGTCTAATGGCCAAGGCCGACAAGGGGTGGCTATGGCATCGCCGGCTAGCCCATGTCGGCATCAGAAATCTTCAAGATCTCTTAAACGGAAATCACATCCTTGGACTAACCAATGTCTCTTTTGAGAATGTAGTGCATGCATAGCCGGGAAGCAACATCAATCAAAGCACCCACCCAAGAATATTGTGTCTACTTCAAGGCCTCTAGAGCTCCTTCATGTGTATCTTTTTGGGCCTCCTTCATGGGATAGTCTTGGTGGGAAAAAGTATGGGCTTGTCATTGTTGATGATTACTCAAGATATACATGGGTTTTCTTCCTCAAGTACAAGGACGAGACGAAGATCACCTTCATTAATTTGGCCAAGCAAGCAGAACGCAAGTTTGACAAAGAAATCTTGGCAATAAGAAGTGATAATGGCTCTAAGTTCAAGAACTACACCTTGGAAGAATTTCTTAGTGATGAAGGGATTGAACATCAATATTCAGCTCCATACACTCCCCAACAAAATAGTGTAGCAGAGAAAAAGAAACGCACACTTCTAGAGATGGCAAGGTCCATGTTGGATGAATACAAGTCGCCACATAGTTTTTGGGCCGAGGCTGTCAACACTGCATGCCATGCATCAAACCGGCTCTTTCTCCGCACTATATTGGAAAATACTCCATATGAGCTTCTAACTGGGAACAAGCCAAATGTCAAGTACTTTCTTGTATTTGGGTCCAAATGTTTCATCCTCAACAAAAGAGAATGGTTAGGAAAATTTCAATCCAAAACCATTGAGGGCATATTTGTTGGCTATGGATCAAACTCTCACGCCTATATAGTCTACAACAAATCCAATGGATGTGTTGTCGAAACTTGTGACGTGGTGTTTGATGAATTTAATGGCTCCCATGGGGAGCAAGTTGATCTAAGTGATGTAGGTGAAGAAGATTCTTCTCAAGATATCTTGACCATGGGTGTTGGTGCACTCCTTCCAATGGAACAAGAACCTCATGATGATGATGAAGAAGATGGAAGCTTCACGCATCATCAAACTACTTTAACACCCATACCACCTCAAGCTCCTATTGTTCAACCAATCCCCGTAGATCAAGTACAAGATGATGATCAAGTTCCTCTTCATGATAAACATCAATAACAATATCATCATCAAGGGCAAGAACAAGAAAGTGCAGTCATTGACAATGAACCTCAACAAATGGAAGATGAAGACAAAGATCTTCCACCACACATCAATGATCCTTATGTAGAGGATGTGGATGATGGACATGAACTTGAACCTCGTGAAACCTTAACCTCCATCATGCCTCGAGTGGACGGTCGTCTTGATGTTGACAAAATTCTCACCGGCATATCGGAAGGTAGAGTCACTCGTAAAAATTGACAAACTATTGTGCTCACTTCTCGTTTGTGTCTAGTGTTGAGCCTCTCAAGGTACAAGATGCATTGATGGACAACGATTGGCTTGTTGCTATTCAAGAAGAGTTGAACAGTTTTGAACACAATGAAGTGTGGTCATTAGTCAAGAGGCCAACTACCGAGCACAACGTCATTGGCACAAAATGGATTTTCAAGAACAAGCAAGATGAGAATGGTGTAATCATCCGTAGCAAGCCAAGGTTAGTGGCACAAGGGTACTCACAAGTTGAAGGTTTGGATTTGGTGAGACATTTGCCCCTGTTGCCCGTCTTGAATCCATTCGCATCTTACTTGCTTATGCTGCTTTCAATGGGTTTACATTACATCAAATGGATGTGAAGAGTGCTTTTCTTAACGGTCCTCTACAAGAATAAGTATATGTATCACAACCACCTCGGTTCGTTGATCCTGATCACAAAGACTATGTGTATAAACTTCATAAGGCTCTGTATGGCCTCAAAAAAGCACCTCGTGCTTGGTATGATCATCTTAAGAAGTTTTTACTCGATGATGGCTTTGTGAGAGGGGTGACAGATCCCACTCTTTTTACTAAGAGGGACAAGGGTGATTTGATCTTATGCCAAATCTATGTAGATGATATCATTTTTGGTTATCCTAACATTCATTTGTGCAAGATGTTTGCGGCTTCCATGACCAAGAATTTTGAAATGTCACTCAATGCGGATTTGAAGTTCTTCCTCGGATTTCAAATTCAACAATTTCAAGAAGGAATTTTCGTGTCTTAAGCAAAATACCTCAAGGATATCCTAGAGAAGTTTGGCAGATGCTAGTCCATGTAAGACACCCATGCCAACCAAAATTGAACTCACTGAAGACACAAACAGAATCCCTTACAACCCATCTAAATACCGCTCTATGATTGGTTCATTGCTTTATCTTTGTGCATATAGGCCAGACATCATGTTTAGTGTATGCATGTGTGCTAGATTTCAAGCTTCCCCTAGGGAAAGTCATCATAAGGCGGTTAAGCATATTCTTAGATACCTTGTTCACACCTCAAAGTTGGGTATATGGTACCCCAAGGATGCTAAGTTTGATCTCATTGGATACACGGATGCGGATTGGGCTAGAGACAAAGTGGATCATAAGTCCACCTCGGCGCATGTCAGTTTCTTGGACGCTCCTTGGTAAGTTGGTCCTCGAAGAAACAAAATTGTGTTGCCCTCTCCATCACATAAGCTGAATACATTGCAACCGCAAGTTGTGCAATTCAATTACTATGGATGAGGCAAACTTTGAAGGATTACGGTATCACCTACAGACATGTGCCTTTTCTGTATGATAATTAAAGTGCCATCAATATTTCTGAGAACCCCATAGATCATACCCACACCAAGAACATTGATATTCGGTATCACTTCTTGAGAGATCATGTGGAGAAGGGTGATATTGACATTGCTCATGTTGGCACAGATATGAAACTTGCAGATATTTTCACCAAGCCATTGGATGAAGCACGGTTTTGTCAACTTAGGCGTGAACTTGGTATCTTGGAGCTTGAGAATATTATGTGAAATCTAGTACCCATTCATGCATTTTCATAATGTCTTGTCTTGACGTAGGCATATTCTTAGGGGGAGACACTCAATTCATGAGTACTCTCACCCTACATAATGCATAAATAAAACAAACACTCTCAAAGTCACTATGACACTTATTTCGTGTCCATAGTACTTTAAAATGATGGAGTAGTAATTTATGGGTCCAAAGGTCAACTCTTTGGTATCCCAGGTTATGTATACTCAAACATGGTGACTTAGGCTACAACTCTTCTTAGTTGTTTATATGGGTTTGTGATATGCCTTGGATACGATTGATTCTTACACTTATGTATCTATATATATATATATATATATATATATATATATATATATAAATATATATAAACATCACCACATCATCACCGTTTCAAATATCATCACTCTGGCTGGACGGATCATCCGGACGTCCGGTTGTTCCACTCGCTATACCCGTATAACAGGACATCCGGGCTCCTTTCCAGTCATCCGGACCTATCTGGATCATCCGGGGCTACGCCCGGACATCCGGGTGGGTCCTCGCCCTATGCAGTAAAACATCGGGCCGTGTGGGGGCAGGGGGTTATTCCTCTATTCCCTGCCCCCATGACCCGATCCACTCGCCCCCGCCGCCGGCGGCTGCTCGTGGGATACCCCGACGGACCGACTGGCCATTTGGCTGGATCTCGCCGCCACGCCTTGCCATCGCCTCGATCCACCCCCTCCTCATGCCGTTTCCCTCGGGGCCGATTGGTTCTCCAGTCTTGTGCCCTCTGTCCCCACAATCCGCCATGGTGGTCGCAAGGGGAGGTGGCCGGAGTTTCAAGTGGACGTCCAAGGGTCCCTCTCGTGGTACTCCATTTGATCCTCATTGTAGCGACCAGACCTGAGACAGTCTGATCTCTGTGCATCAGTGTCATCCCTGGATCAGTAATGCTGACACGCACAGTACTTGAAGGATTTATAACAGAGTAGCAATCACACACTTATTACATCGAGTGTCTCAAAAGAGAACTTATTACAAATAACATGGCTTAAGGCCATCTAATAACGATAACAGCGGAAGGCTTGGAAGATAAGTGAGTCCATCAACTCCAACGGCATCACTGAGTATAGAACCACGGCCTAAAGGCACCTTACTCGTCGTTTGAAAAGTCTGCAACATGAACGTTGCAGCCCGAAAACGGGTCAGCACATGGAATATGCTGGCAAAGTAACACATAGAGAGTAATGAACAGAAATAAGCTATACTACATGCATATATGGCTGGTGGAAAGCTCTATGGTTACAGTTTTGTGTAAAGCCAGTTTTTCCCTACTACAAAGGAATAAATTTTATTTAACTATCATGGTGGTTGTTAAACATTGAGAGTGTAGACACCCTCTCAATCCCAATTAAGCATCATCATTAAAACCCAACGAAATTAATTAAAGTAACATGATGAGATTCACATGATAATCCAAGTACTAGATACTCAAGACTGTCCATAACCGGGGACAAGGCTAATCATGATTAGTTTATACACTCTGCAGAGGTTTGCGCACTTTTCCCCACAAGACTCGATCTCCTCCGTTGGAATTCTCGCACTGCATGGTGTTTGAGAAACGGATGACCGAGACATAGTCTTTCAGAAGCGCTAGCACCTTACGATCGGGTATACCGTTACACCTACTTTCCCCTACATCTGCTAGTCTACCACTATAAGAGTTTGCACGACTTAATCAACTATGCTAGAGACCATAGTAGCTTGTGGTTGCACATGGAAGTTTCTAGTATGAATAATCTCATGATCCCTTTAAGCCTGGGTGGCTGTCCATAAAGAAAAATAGGCAATCGCTGGAATACCCAGGTGCCTCAATCCACCCAGATGTGTATTAAAGTTGCCACCTTAAATAAACCATTAATTAACAATCTCACATCTATCATGGATACACTCACCCAATCCACATCTACTAGCATAGCATGGCAATATAAGCAAACGTAGAAGTAACTCCCAAGGGTTTGATAATAAAACAGGTAATAGGTACTACCTCATCTACTTCCCAAAACCCACAACTTAATTAGATCCTAATCATGCAATGTTTGAGGATTGATCTAATGCAATAAAACAGGGTAGTAAGAGGTATGATCAACGTGTTACTTGCCTTGCTGATGATCCGTGAAACCTAGAGATTCGAAGTAGCAAGCGGCGCACTCCGGGTACTCTAACGCAAACAAACAAACAAGCATACAATAATTAATCATCTAATGCACAGGTAAAACTCAAATAAGAGATCTAACCAGAAAGTTCAACTGAAGAACTCCGGTTTGCAAAAAGAATCAAATCAAACGAAGCGACGAAAGTGAAACGGCAAAAGAAACAATCTTCGTTTACTAATCTGGATCTAAGTCAAATTTTACAGAAGCAAAAACTTGTTTGAGTTGGTTAAACGGAAATAGGGTTTCGAGACGAAACTCTAGGCGCTTGAATCGCCTGATTCCGATAAACGAGCGAAAAGTTATACTAAAACGAAAATCGGATCAGAAATCGCGATAAAAAATAATCACGGAAAATCAGAGAAAAAGAAAAATGACAAACAGGCTAACCAACGAACGTTCGCTGTCCGCGACTAAATGACAAAAACCGTTCGTTAAAACGAACGTACGGACGAACGTCCGCTAAATAAACTAAACCGGGAAAAAAACCGATCTAAAAAATAAACCGGGTTCCTAAAAAAAATAAACCGATAGTTTTCTCTCGAAAATCGCGGCGGCGACGGGGTCTATCTCCGGCGGGTCAATGGTGGCGGCGGCCGGTCAACGGGCGGCGGTGGTGGTCGGCTCCGGCGGCCGCGGGTGGCTCCGGCGGTGGCGGCGGAAGGGGCGGCGGCGGCACGAATCGCGGGCGGCGGCGGCGGCTGGCTAGGGCGGCGGCGGGGCTAGGGTTTGGGGTGGGCTGGGGTGGGCTCGGGTGCTATATAAAGGGGGCTGGACAGGGGAGTCCTGGCCTAATACGGCCCGAGGTCGGTTCGTGTTTTTTTAATAGATTCGCGCAGAAAAACAAATAAAAGAAATACTAAACGGACTCCAAAAATTCCGAAATAAATTTTCTCCGACTTCTAAAATCGAGCCGGACAAGTTGAACATTTATTTGGGGCCTAAATGCAATTTTGAAAAACGTGCATTTTTCCTAAATTCAAATAAACAGCGGAAAACTCGAAAATAAAATCTTATTTGATTTTATTATTAAATCCTCAATATTTCTTTATTTTGGTAAAGTCATTTTATTCCCTCTCTCATATTTTTATAATTGAAATAATTGAAGATAAAATAAATAAAATCAAATGATCCTATTTTCAAAATTTGAGAAAACTCAAATATGAAAATAACGAAATCCCCAACTCTCTCTGTGGGTCCTAGAGTTGCGTAGGATTTCTAGGATCTAGCCAAAATGCAATAAAATATGATATGCAATGATGATTTAATGTATAACATTCCAAATTGAAAATTTGGAATGTTACACTCATCTTCTAGTAATTCCGTCTATCCATCTAGGACTAGCCACTCATCATGTTGGATCTCTCTCCTATGCGTGTACGTAGACGCGTGTCGTCAAGCATCAACGGACTCCGAGGATGATGCTTGTCCAATCAAGAAGGCGCCGGGTCATGCTCGTCCATCCTATGCTAGGCAGGATGACCCTGACTACGAAGCCAAACTCCACGATGAGGAGCTCGTGCCTGTTCGGTCCACGACTAAGTCCAAGAAGGAAAAAGCAGCCGGTGCCTCAAGCTCCAAGTCTGTGGCACCTTCTGGCCTCGTCTTGTCCATGGCCAACCCCACCAACCGTAGTCGTCGTGCTGTCAACTATCAGTCCATGGACCGCTCTGAGTATGCTGCGTTAAGGAGTAATGTCAATCTATTTGCCGCTCGGCCAATGCAACCGATCCTCGTTTTCGCACCATGGTTCAACAAAACATCTATCAATCCGTCATTGCTCATCTAGGTTTTTCTCCTCAGCATTATGTGAACTTGGATTACATCGAGAAAAATCCAACCAAGTTTGAAGGTGTGTTGGAGAAGATTGATGGCATGGGGCTGCGTCATGCTATGTCTCTTCACTGTGATTGGAATGAGGCTGCCATTCGGCAATTCTATGCCACATGTTTCTTCCATCCGGATCGCTCTATCACTTGGATGACTCACCACTCTCAGTTCACTGTCTCCTTCGAGGCATTTGCTGCTGCCTTGGGCATGCCTGGATCTGAGGCATATCTTTTCCGGATCCATGAGGTGAACCCCAAGTTTGAGGCCATGCCCATCAGTGCATGTGTTGCCTCGTCATGCCTACCTCTCAGTTATCCATGGTGCAGCAAAGCAAGGAGTTTAATGATATCTCCATCTTCCGTCTCAAATACCGGTGGCTTTTTCAGTGTATCCTCAACTCCATTGCTCCCAAGAAAGGGGATCATGGGATGGTTCGGGCCTATAGCATTGACTTGATGTACTACTCGAGCAAGGCTCCCGACCGTCCTATTGACATGGCAGATTTCCTATGGAATTAGATTTGCATGGCTAGTGGTCTGAAGGTTCGTACACTTCCTCGGTCTATCCGTGTTCCATTGTCAAGACATCCACGGACTCCATATGGACTCCGTGTGATGAGTCTTCCAGGGGGAAGGCCCCCTACTCCCCCGTGTGCCGAGAGCTCTTCTCGCCACACTAAACCTTTCGTGAAGCCTTTTGACCGCCTTGCTCGCTTTATTGGGAAGTTCCATAAGGCTATCTTTGATACCTGCCACTACACTTCTACTCACATTGCTATCGAGGAGGTTCGCCGTATCCCGGAGGCAAATGCACTTAGGGCTCGTCTTCGTGCATGCCCTGGCAGTCCTGTTGAGCCTGATGAGCCCATTCCTGATCGGCTTCCGCTTCCGGAGGTCGACTTTCCTTCTGCCACTGATTTTCTGGAGTTCTTCCTTGCACCTGCTGATCTGAGTGATGGTGCTGATGATGATGAGGATGCTGAGTGATCCTCCTATTTTCTCAGACGTCTTTCCCTTTTCGGTACTTGCTGCCAAGGGGGAGATGTAATTCTCAGGAGTATGTGTGTGAGTCTGCTATGTTTATTGAGCTCTAGTTATTGGACTCTGTATTATTATTATTATTATTATTATTATTATTATTATTGTAATGGACCTTGGTCATGTGTTATGCTACCTTGTATGAGTCTATGCTACTATGTAAGAGCTTAAGTATGCTATCTTCATTCGTTGCTTATGTTAATTTTAATGGTGTATGTCTACACTACTGTTACAACATTATATTCCGAATGAGGATATCCACTCCATATGTGCATGATTTTGTAATTTATCATGTCATTCCTATGCATACTTTAAGATGGAGCTCTCTGTAAAACACATCCCTGCATATATTAAGGGGAAGCTCTTCCTAAAACACATACCGGACTACTCTCCTAAAAATATCCGCATCACATTTCACTTGTTGAGTGCTATATGTAGTTTGTCATCAACTACCAAAAAAGGGGGAGATTTAAAGTGAAATCTTGCTCTTAAAGAATATTTTTGATATTGATGACAAATTTAAATATAGGGGACTAACTGTGTTTGCTATGTATATACACAGGTCGTTAGTCCTCTGGTTTTTCTAATGTGCATCATGATCACATCATATGAGATATTACTCGAGCAAATTATCAATGAGGAAAGGAGCAAACAAAGACGAAGCATCGTGCTCTTTTATATTTCTTGAGTAATAGGAACCCCGCACTATTAAGAGGGGATCCGAGGTATAGGTTCAAGGCTTGCTCATATTTTGTCTCGCAAGTAATTTTTCACAAAGGACCAAAATCCCTAGCAAAACCCCTTAGCCAAAACCTACTACTCCTTCTCATTCTCTACACAAACTCCTTGCCGGATCATCCGGACCGTGCCCCAGATCATCCGGGCTAAACCCGGATCGTCCGGGTAATGTGCGCCCTTCATCACAGAACACTAATGGCTGAAGCCGAATCATCCGAACGGTGCTCCGGATCATCCGGGTTGTGCCCGATCGTCCAGATCCTGTCCCCGCTCATTCGGGTAATCTTGCCCCCATATTTACAGAACCTTGGTGGATGTAGCCGGATCATCCGGCCCGGCATCCGGATCATCCAGGCTCCTCACAGCTTTGCTACTTCCACTTGCATCCGGGCCTTCAGCCAGATCATCCGGACTCTGGCCAGACCATCCGGATGTTCTTGCGGATCATCCGGGTAGGCCAATCTCTGCCTAAACGGCTCTAATTTTCTGGTGGTATAAATAGTCCCTTACGTCTTCGAGATAAGGTTGAACACTTCACTCAAACACGCCTCAAGAACACCAGTGCTTCATCTCCCTTGCTCACACACTAAATCCTAGATCCCGGTTTGATTCTAGAGAGTTTCGAAGAGTTGTTCGAATCAAAAGAATGATCTTATTCCTATCCTTCTTGTGGCCGAAGCAAATCGTGATTTGAGCAAGTCTTGAGCTTTTCCCCTTTGGATCTTGTTACTCTTGGAGGTTGGAGACTCCTAGGCGGTTGGAGTCCTTCCAAGAGGAATCGACCATTGTGATTACCCTCGAAAAGTTTGTAAGGGTTTGGAGACCACCCCAAGGTCTACCACTAGTGGTTGAGAAATGCCTTCGTGGTGTTTTCTCAAAGGGAGAATAGGGTGATCCTTCGTGGCGTTGGTGCGCCTTCATGGTAGCATCCACCTCTCTAATGGTGACGTAGCTTCCCTCCAAGGAAGTGAACATCGGCATACATCCTCGTCTCCCGAAGTTGCGTTTATTCCTAACCCTAACTCTCTACTTGTGGTTACTTGTCTCTTAGCACTTACTTGTATCATATTGTGCTTGCTTACTTACATACTTGTGCGACTTGTTTATTCTGCTTAGCTCTTAGTACTACACTTGCAATTGTTAGGCTCATCTTCATATTCCGCATTATTGCCTAAAATTGCTAAGTAATAATTAAAATTTGTAATTGTACCTATTAACCCCCTCTAGGTCCATCTCAATCCTTTCACATGTACATACTAAATTCCCCCACCCCCACTTTATTTCTTGTTTGAACCAAGTACAAAATTTGACTTCATGAAGTAGCTTTACCTCTTACAATAGAAGAAAAATAATAGGTGACGTTGGACCATCCGATCGAGAGGGGCTGAGAGGTAGAAAATGATGCACATGCAGCGATGTAGCTAGCTAGGAAAGTAGAGCTAGGGCGGTTTCGAAGGAAGATATACCTAAAGGTCGCCGGGATGTGGATAGGTGGGCGGCGGGAGGCCGGATCCTCCCACACTAGGGCAACGACGAAGGGATCGGAGGACCTCCCGCGCTGGCGCTCGGCCAGAGATAACGGTGCGGCCAGCTGTGGGTCTCCTCCCTCGCTCTCGACGATGTCCTAAACGCTGCCCCTCCTCCCCTTTACCGGCGGAGGGGGATACGTCAGATCTGTAACCAACAGTGAGGATAGAAAGATAGTGTTTTTTGAAGGGAGAAAGACAGTGTTACCACCACTATCTTGTTTAGATCTGGAGAGGATGAGAGTGTGTGAATAGAGCAACCCTAGCAAGCAAGCGCGGAAGCTCCGGCCTATATATACATAGTGGGGTAGTTTTCCTTTTTCACTCCATCAAAACAATCGTTTAAAATTGTATACATGCCAGGTCGCCGTTTTTTTGAGTTGTTGATTGTTTTTTGAGATAGCTACCCGCTTATTCCAAGTGGTGTTACGGCGTGCCAGGTCGCACTTTTTATCGTTCAAGTCTGGTACGAGACCCTCCATTAAATGAACAACCACCGCCTCGTAAAATTTGTGAACAAGCCCACGGCTAAAATTATCGGAAACGTGGGCTGCCCCAACATGCATTATTATTTATATTTTCTATGTGTGAGTATCCTCAAAACAAAATGTGAGAGTACAATATTTATTGGTCCCCTTTGTAATAGGTGCTAAATTTTGACCAAAGATTTAACTGACAAAATGTTAGTGCATGTTAACAAAAATTATATCGTTTGATTCGTATTTGAACATAGTTTTGGATGATGTAATTTTTTGTGACATACACGAACATTTGGTTAGTTAAATTTATAGTCAAAATTTGGCAAGGTGCATTAAATCAACACATGCAAGTATCAAAAGGAAAGTCACGGCATGCATGCATGTGTTGTAATTAATGCATCAATAAACGCAAATTATTGAAATATATCGAGTGCAGTGCTTCGATGTGTCGCGTCAACTCGTACAACAACGAGAACTTTGGTCATTACAACGCCCTCTCCCTCGCGGACTGAGCTCCGGTGCCTTAACCGAACCTGCCTTTGGCTGTATGACAGGTGGGCCACCGACCTGTTCGGCCCACCTGTCATACACAGAAAGGCAGGAGAAGTAAGTCAATGAAGCTGCGTCCCTCCCTCGCCCATGAGTGTGGTGGCTGACAGGACTAGGAGAAGTTTTCTCTACAAGCTCTCCCTCCTGCACGTGGTGGACATGCAGCTGTTCATTCGGTGTCAGATGGCCAGAAGCATACAGTAGTACTCCTCCACTACAGTAGTACTCCATCATTGTTCAACTTCCCGAAGAGGCGGAGAGCCAAGCACAGCCCAGACGCTCGTGTGGCAGTTTCATGTGTAGAGTAGTCTAGGATAGCGTGTATCGTGCCTGTAAGCTTAAATCGTTGGGGTCGGCTCCATGCTATGAGGTCGTCTCAAAGCTTCTTTTTGATTAAAATAATCTTTTGGCCCTACCTATCATCCTGGTGATTGTAGTTTGCATGCTCATCTGGTCAAGATAGGAATATATATTTTAATTTGTGGTAGGGTAAATGTTAGAGGTTGCAGCAAATATATTGTACACTTTGGGTCTTTCAGCCAAGTTTAGAGGCAACCATGTGGGGCCAGTGCTATGATGTGTCGCGTCAACTCATACAACAAGGAGAAGCTTGATTTTACTACTACACGCCTTCTCCCTCGCCCATGCGCGTGGTGTGTCGCAGACGAGGATAGGATTTTGCTTATAACAAGCTATCCCTCCCGCACGTGGTGGACAGACATGCAGCAGTGAATTCAATACTGTAGAAGTAGTAGTAGTAACATCATTGTTGCTCTTCTCGAAGAGGCGAAGAGCCAAGCGCAACCCGAACGTGGCAGTTGCGAACGTTCGCGTGGTAGTCTTTGTGTAGGGGTGGGGCATGGTGCGGTGCCTTGGAGCACGCATATAACCAGGATCTTGCATGATACAAAATTGCTATTTGAGCCCACTATTGTAGTACTACTTGCTAGTATACCCTCTCTAGCTAGGCTGTTTTATAGATTGTCGTTGAGATGGACAATATACATGAGCAAGGCGCTGAGTCACGACTATGATCGTTGGTGTTGAGCCAGGTGAATACATGCTCGGTGTTCGCGGAGGCCTCCAGCAAACGTCCAAATAGTAATGTCAGGCACCGTTGGGGCGCACAGGTGACGGGCTCGCCATTTGCGTTGCACCATGAGTAGGACTTTGATTGAGAGGGCGACGTGCATGCATTAGCATGGTTTGATAGCGTGAGCGTGAGTGTCTGCACGCGTACATGCTACTTGCCTCTATGGACGGTATGCGCTAATGTGTGCATCACGTATAATATTAAAAAAATCGTTTGTGCATTTAACACAAAGTATTTCATTTTCATTTGGCTGACGAGTGTGCGTTGTAGCGCCGAGTGCGTGGTTTGATTCCTCACATACGCATACTTTTGGTTTTTATTTCTTTCTCCACTGAAACGTAGGCCTGCGTAGATAGATAGATAAAGAACATGAGCTGATGAGGCACATGCGAACTGTTTGACTGGTCAACCAGACAAATACGGAGCTATACGCTGATCCAGTGACCGTATAATCACCATATCTCATGTACAATGATCAAAGTGAGCTATCCAGACAAGTTCGATGACCGCCAATGCATTTTACTTGGTAATAAATGACCAGGATTGAAGGGGAATCCAAATTTCCTTCGTCTTCTGTCCCTGAGCTCTTGACAAACCAATGAACTATACGGTTGTCCGGCCACTCCACCCCAGAGCAGTCACCAAGCGTCGTTCATGCCACCTCGCTGCACATTAACCGGTAAGGGAGCGATGGCATCCCGCCGAGCCGAGTTCCTCGCCGCCCATGACCGCACACAAAATGGTAGGGAAGCGATGGCATCCCGCGGTGCCGAGTTCATCGCTGCTTGCGACCTCACACCTACATGGGCAGAATTTGAAGCTGCCAAGGCCGAATAGGAGGTAGAGCAAGAGGCGGCCAAAGCCGCACAGAGGGAGTGAAAAAGTCAGAAAGCACTCAAGAAAAGAGAGGGCCGCCACCGAAAGAAAGAAGAGGACTCACATGCTGCTGCGAAGAGGTCGGCGGAGATCCAAGCACGATGGGGTGTCGCCGACAAAGCCGGGAAGGAGAACGACATCGTATGGCTAGCATGTCAGAAGAAGAAGAAGAAGAAGAAGAAGAAGAAGAAGAAGAAGTAGTAGTAGTAGTAGTAGTAGTAGTAGTAGTAGTAGTAGTAGTTAGTGTGTGTGTGTGTGTCTGTGTCACCGTGCGTTTGTTTAATTAATTACGAGCATGTACCACTACTAGTTACTACTGTAGTTTTTAGAGCAAATTACTAGTACATTAGCCTAGACTCAATGGAAAAATTCCTATCCGATGCATCAAATGGCATCTCTTTCTCTATAGGAATTGAGATGCATGTCATCTCACTTCCTATGATTTTCATATTCCTATAAAATTCCTATCCTATGAACCAAAGGAGGCCTCCGCTAGAGTAACTACTGTAGCTAGCAGTATTGCCGGTACAGTAGTTTTGTTCAAGAAGCGGAATTCAACGAAGTCATGATGGTTCCTTCGTCCGAGGAACTTCACAGTGGGAAATGTTGGGCCTGTGATTTGATAGCTCATTAGTCATTATTATTGCGGCGCGACGACCGGGGTAACTCTCCCTTGGAGTTCTGCGTGCATGGCAAGTGTACCAGGATGGTCGAAGTCCCACATGTCAGCGAATGAAAGTATTCTTTCCAATATCGAGGAGCAAGGAAGCACCGCCGACAAGGGAGGGGGGTTGGGTCGGCCAGGGCGGTCAGACGCGGGTGTGGTTGTGGTATTGTTTTTGAACCGTTTCACGTGTAGTACTGGTAGCTTGCAAAACTACTCAATTATTGCACACAATTTCCCAAGAAATTGTGGTAAAAAATGTTACTCCACAGCCCGCTTCCCTTCTCCTTCCTCTTCCACCACCCACACACGTCCACAGGAAGCGACCGGTCAACCCTTATATAGGAGTGCTAGCAAAAAAGATGCATGCATGACCACTAAAATTTCCAGATTAAAGCGTCGCTCCGGCGAGAGTATTGCGTATGACGTTACCTTCGGCTGGGCCATGGCTACTAGGCGAAAGGCGACCAGAGAAGAGGCGGCGGGAGGGGAATGAATGCAGCTACTGTTCAGGTTCGCCGTCCGGCTTAAATAAATGCACACCATCACGTGTACTCGTGGGTGCAGAAATTGTAACATACGTGTCTACTTAAGTGGGCGTCCCGTAACTGGTGTGTGTGAGAGATTCTGAGAGACAGAGTGCGTGTGTGCGACTCTACTCTTTCGACATGTACTCAACCTTTTGCATCGGGATATAAGTATAATGGTATTACACTTTTAGCTGGTTATTTACGTGGCCATGTTCACGTGGTTGTGTAAAAAAATGTCACCTCCTGCTCGTGATTTGCGTTATATAATTACTATCAAGATGCTCGTGCATTGCACGAAACATCAATATGCTTTTTTTTACAACACGCCTGTTGTGATTGACCCATGGAGGAGTAATCCCATGTGTAAAAATTAATGATATCTTGAGAATTTTATCGGAAAACTGGTATCTCGAGAATTTCATCAAAAAATGAAAGATGAGAGATAAGGTGAGGAGTTGTGGAGCGTGGTGGTGAATGGTGGTTGGACTAGGTGGAGGCATGGGGATGGACGGCGCCGTCAGGCGGCAGCGGCCACTGTCGGTGTCAAAACCGGCGGATCTCGGGTAGGGGGTCCCGAACTGAACGTCTAGGACCGATGGTAACAGGAGACGAGGGACACGATGTTTACCCAGGTTCGGGCCCTCTCTATGGAGGTAATACCCTACTTCCTGCTTAATTGATCTTCATGAATATGAGTATTACAAGAGTTGATCTACCGCGAGATCGTAATGGCTAAACCCTAGAATCCTAGCATGTATGACTATGGTAATGAATATGTCCTTTCCGGACTAGCCCCTCTGGTTTATATAGACACCGGGGGGGATCTAGGGTTACATAGAGTCGGTTACATAAGAAGGAATCTTCATAGTCGGTCGCCAAGCTTGCCTTCCACGCCAAGGAGAGTCCAATCCAGACATAGGTACATTCTTCGGCCTTCATGTCTTCACAGCCCATCAGTCCGGCCCACGGATAACAGGTCGGGCGCCCGAGGACCCCTTAGTTCAGGACTCCCTCAGTAGCCCCTCAACCTGGCTTCAACGACGAGGATTCCGGCACGCAGATTGTCTTCGTCATTGCAAGGCCGGTTCCCCTTTTTCCGAACTCCAAGATAGTCTTCGGATGCGACGATAGTATCGGGACCTGTCATACACACCATACACAACCGCAGAGAGAATATATTTATACACGAGTTCCATCCACGGACAAATTTTTGCCGCATGACATCACGTCTGACCGGTCATAATTCTAAACCTCTTTTGCGTTCGACGTTCCACGTCCCGAGACGCGGTTGCCATTGGCACGTCTTGTCAAAGCAGAGATCGTGTCCCCTTATCACGGGATTCTCATCAATGCGGGTATGGGTAATCCAACCGTGTTGTTTATACGGCCCTTGTGAATAGGCGAATCCTAAGGCGAGTGAGGATGTGCTTGATATTCAGGGCCTTTATAAGGGGATAAGGATTCCCTCTTCCCCTCTCACGCCTTCTCTCTTTCTCCGCCCTTCCGATCTCGAGCTCCAGCGCCCAAGTTCTCATCTCCTTTCCACTCAAGCAACCATGTCCGGATCTGGAGGCCAGGGCAAGTGGATGGTTTCCTCCGTCAAGGAGGAGGACATTACTTAGCTTCGGGCGATCGGTTATCTGGCGAAGGAGATCGCCCACCGCCTGCTGGCCGAGGGATAGGTCGTCCCCACGCCGAAGCCCACCGAGAGGGTAGTATTCATCCCCCATTCCTTCCGCATGCTAGGGTTTCCGCTCCACCATTTTGTCCGCGGGTTGATGTACTATTACGGGATAGATTTCCATGATCTGTCCCTGAATTCCTTCCTTAACATATCAGCGTTCATAGTCGTGTGTGAGGCCTTCCTCCGTATCCATCCCCACTTTGGGCTGTTGCTCAAAGTCTTTAATGTGAAGTCGAAGGTGGTGGATGGATAGCACACGGAGTGCACAGGAGCCATGGTGAGAAAGCTACCCAACGTCTCTTGGCGAAAAGGCACTTTTGTGGAGACAGTGAAGGAGTGGCAAAGATAATGGTTCTACATCACAGAACCCCACAGCACCACCTGGGCTGCGGCTGCCGAATTCCGCTCCGGCGCTCCCATGCGACTCACCTCCTGGGTCGAGAAGAGTCCGGACTGGTGCTCGCCCGATGAGCTGATAGAGTTGCAGACGCGTGTCCAAGCATGATAGCCAAGGATGTCAAGCTCATCTATGTAATCCAGGTCATGCTAGTTCACCGGATTCTCCCTTGCCAGCTCAGAAGTTGCCCTCTGTGTGATTTTAATCCGAAGAAGCATCAAACCCTAGTGAGGCTCTTCGAAACTACCCACGAAGATGCTTGGAAGCTGCTCTTTAATGGCAACGAGAAGCCACCGGCCACGGTTTCAGACCGTGGTTACGATTGTAAACACCCCGCAAGCGAGGTATGTTACTTTAATGTATCCCCAACTTGATTGTTTCGAGGATGATGTTTGAGTATATCATTGCCTTTTTAGGACTGGATGGAGAGGGAGAAGCGGATCCAGTGTCTGGCTCCGCTGCCTGAAGAACCAGTCATCCCGCATCTAGCGAAGATGCTGGAGCCGGCACCTTATAAGGCACCGGAGAAGAAGGCCAAGAAGAAGGCCAAGGGGGCCAAGAGTGGCCCCCGTCGCAAGGGCACTTCGGACATGACGTCCGAAGACGACGAAGCTCATTCCTCTGTCCATAGGACAATGGCGATGAAGAGGAGGAGGTGGAGGAGGAAAACAACCCTCCCCCTAAGGAGAGGAAGAAGAAGAGGGCGGCCTTGGCGCATCTGGAGGTGGAAACGCCCAAGAAGGGGAAGACGTCCCAGCGGTCAACACTGCGTGGGATGTTGACAGCAGTCCGGAACGACGCCCCCGCACTAAGCCCCAGGCCACATCGTAAGTGACATGGCTCGCTCATGCGCACATCCGGCCCTTTCTCTTCATTATCTTGACATAGTTAACTGTACTATTGCAGTCCGGCCTGTGACCTTATCCAGTGATCCTCATCTGGAGGTTCGTTGGCTCCGTCGGAGATGGCGAGCATGTCGCCACCACCTGCTTAATCCCTCAGGGCCAGGGAAGACACCAAAGTGTTATCCTGGAGGACCGCTCCGAATCAGGGGGGAGCCCCGGACGCTGTCCGGGAGGCGCCAAAAGGTGAGACCTCCACTGCCGGACACATGGGGGAGCCGATCCCCATGGAGACTGGTGAATAGGACCGCATCCAGTTCGGCCCTCAGCGACTGGTGAATAGGACCGCATCCAGTTCGGCCCTCAGCCTAATACGATTCTAGAGACCCGTATGGCTCCGGAGTCGGGCGAGAATCCCCCTTTGAAGGAGGGGGGTACGCCGCTTCCGCCGGTGGCCCCTGTCCATCCAGGGGCGCCGGATAACCTGATGGAGGCGCTTCGAGGCGCCTCCGTTGTGGACGAGCATCGTGTCCTTATGTGTGCGGTGATCAAGAAGATTCAGTCCGCCAAGAGTGGACCGAATGAAGCCTGCAGCAACCTGTTGACATGTTTTGAGGTAAGAAAGAGAAAACCCCGTGTAGATAGTAGCCCCTGAGACACTGTCTGGTGTTCGGCAAGAAGAACTGGACAGAGGATCAATCTTTTGTTATAGGAGACTGACGTAATATGGATGGATAAGCAGGCGTCGCTATTGGCCGCAACCTCGCATGCTGCCGAAGTCTTTGAACTGAGGCAGAGGCTGGAGTGGACCGAGAATGAGCTTGGCGAGGTTAAGGTTCGGCTCTAGGAGGAGCAAGGTGAGCGACGACTTGTTGTGTGTTCCGAAGCAGTAGGCGCTGTATATTGACCGCGGTGTCGTAATATGTGCAGGAGCCGCGACCGAGGTCGAGACCCTGAGGAAGGCCCTGGGCGAGGCCGAGGAGAAGGTTGTCTAGCAGCAAGCCGCCCGTAAGAAGCTCAAGGCCCGGGTCAAAGAACTCCAGCAGGAGCTCCAGGATGTGGTGAAAAAATGCGAGGCCTTGGAGCATGATGCGTCGGTTCAAGGGGCCGAACTCGCCAAGGCTCGTCAAAGCATGGAGACCGCACAGAATGAGGCCCAGGCCGCCCTCCAGGAGATCCAGGAGGCCAAGAAGATCGCGGCGGGTAAGGCATTTAAGATGCAAAGCAAGTATGCGGAGAAGCAATACCTTTTACTAACCCGGGTTCGGAGTTCCCCAGGAGCTTTTGTGGATTTACCACGCAGTGTATCAGAAGCTGCGGAGTTCCATCGAGCTGAAGGAGGGGGTTCTACGGAGAAGCTATTCTGGTCGCAGTATACGGCGCCAGAGCATCCCGTGTCCTTCACCGACCAGCTGAAACAGCTGGTGGAGCTGCGTAGGGTGGCCAAACTAGCCATTAAGGAATTGATAATCCGGCTATGGCCAGCCGAAGCTATGCTAGGCAGCTACTTCGGACTCGTGAGGCGGATGGTGAACGCATGTCCTCGGCTGGACTCGTTAAGCGCTCGGCTTGCATTGAAGGTGCGCGCATGGCCTTCTCCCGTTGCAAGATGTGGTGGGCGAAGATGGACGCCGTCGAGGTGACCATAGGTCCACCGGAGGGCAAGGAGCACCGCACACACGAACGGTATTTTGCGGATGTCCTGGAGGGGTCTCATCTTGCGGCAGCACAATGTTCGCAGGATGTTGTATTTGAATAAATTTATTCATGTTGCCTTTGCCTTGTATTATAACAAAGAAAGCATGTTTTGTAATGTAATTTTTATGCTTTAATTGTTTCCTCATGTGCGGCCGTGTTGTATGTAATCTGAGGGTTGGCCAGTCATCGGCTTCTGCCCTCACGTAGGTAGTACGGAGGTGCTCAGGATGGAATCTAAATAATCTTGATCCAATTATATGGTCCTTGAAGGAGTTGTTTAGCGCAACAAACAAGGCAATCAGACTATATGGCTTAAACACCCTCACTTAGCCATAGGAGTTTTATAATAAAGCATGGGCGTGGCCCCTGGTTCAAACCAGAGTGCTGTCAGCATCTGATCGGGAAGTGCCGATCTTTCGCATAATGCGGAAAAAATCTCTAACGATTTTTAACCCTCGAACAGCTGACCGGCTCTCGCCGCATCATTACAGTCAGTTTTCGGCTTTCTCTACTGAGGTGCTCATCCGATTTAGACCAGGGCACAATCGCAGCAGTTATCCCTTTACTACCCTAGACGATTTAGCGGAACGTAGGGTAGCAAGCACAAGAGCCGGACAACCCAACTATTGACCAAAGACATGATTCGGAGCCAATGCATATAATGCTAAGTTCAGGGTACCGAACTTATATTTAAGGATTGTTCGGACTTTGTTGCCGTATCGTGGGGCGATGGGGAGCCCCTGGCAAATATGAAACGTACCAGAGTGTACGGTTGCTAGGAAATAAGTAATTTAAAGGAAAACAGAGGGAGAACAGAGATAGGATGTGGGGCCCTTGAACTTGGATCATGAACTATTTCCATTATAGTTGGGTTAATGCGTCCAAGCACATTGGTACAAAAAATGCAATAAGCAACCGGCTATTTGACATGCCGCGACCAAAGGCGAGCTGCGTATGGGTCCTGAAAACGGATAGAGTAATCGTTGAGTTAGCCTCTAGGGCTTCCTATGTACGCTTGTGCTCCATGTCAATCCGGTGTGTTTATCCTTTGACGGGACCATTAATTAGGCCATCGAAGGAGGCCCACATAAGAGAACCCTAAAAGAAAAAGGGAAAAGGAGATAGTAAAGTTATATGTGTGTCCGGGATCAGTCTAACCGAACTGTAGATCCCGGGCTGGCTTGTGCCTCCGTCGATGTCCATGGTATTTTGAGTGCGTAATTATGTATGCGTGGTACGAATGCCACTTTTTCATTGGGACTGGGACGGAGGCCGAATTGCTAATCGAGCTCTTGACGAGCCGTGTTGTCTTGTTGCAGTGTAGTCTGGAGCCTCTTAGTGATGTCTAGGGGCTCGGCAGCCGTACTATGGTGCTACTTGAGAAGGCCGCTATGTACCTCTGCTGCTAGGGCGGCGGCGTGCTCCTCTGTTTGTAGGGAGCGTTCAGTATTGCCATTGACTGTTATGACGCCACGTGGACCGGGCATCTTGAGCTTGAGATAAGCATAGTGTGGCACTGCGTTGAATCTAGCAAACGCGGTTCGTCCAAGCAGTGCGTGGTAGCCGCTACGGAAGGGGACGATATCAAAGATTAACTCTTTGCTTCGGAAGTTGTCCGGAGAACCGAAGACCACCTCCAGCGTGATTGAGCCCGTGCAGCGGGCCTCTACGCCTAGTATGACTCCTTTAAAGGTAGTCTTTGTTGGTTTGATTCATGAGGGGTTAATGCCCATCTTCCGCACTGTGTCCTGATAAAGCAGGTTGAGGCTGCTACCACCGTCCATCAGGACATGTGTTAGGTGAAACCCGTCGATAATTGGGTGTTAGGACTAGTGCAGTTGAACCGCCATGGCGGATACTAGTTGGGTGATCTCGATGATCGAAGGTGATCGGGAACGACGACCACGGATTGAATTTTTGGGCGACTGGCTCTACCGCGTAGACGTCCCTAAGTGCTTGCTTGCGCTCCCTTTTGGGGATGTGTTTAGCGTATATCATGTTCACCATTTTGACTTGAGGGGGAAATTTCTTCTGCCCCCTATTGTTCAGCTGTCGGGGCTCTTTGTCCTCGTCCTCACTTTGTGATCCCTTTTCTTTGTTTTCGGCATTTAACTTGCCAGCCTGTTTGAAAACTCAG
This sequence comes from Triticum aestivum, assembly GCF_018294505.1. Taxonomy (NCBI): domain Eukaryota; kingdom Viridiplantae; phylum Streptophyta; class Magnoliopsida; order Poales; family Poaceae; genus Triticum; species Triticum aestivum. The sequence continues at coordinate 409,252,489 of NC_057800.1, forward strand.
CAGTCTATGTTGGTGTCATTGGCTTGTTTATCTGGGGTACCATGTATCTGGCACGAACGATCGAGTATGCGATACAAGCTGGATGGTCCCTCACTGTTCCTTTTGTAGGGCTTCTTTCGCTGGCCGGACTTGGAGCCGCTGAATCAGGCGTTAACGGTGGTATCATCGGTATTGTCGCCATTGCTTCGGCGTTTGTGTCTATTGCGCCGGAGCTTGCCGGAGCTATTCTTGGCCTTGGAGGGGCCTGTCTCGTTGGATGTGTTTTTGCTACAAGCCATCCAGCTGTCCTCACCCGCGCTAAAGCGGGTCATGAGTGCTGAGGGAGTCCTGGATTAGGAGGTGTCCGGATGGCCGGACTATACCTTCAGCCGGACTCCTGTACTATGAAGATACAAGATTGAAGACTTCGTCCCGTGTCCGGGAGGGACTTTCCTTGGCGTGGAAGGAAAGCTTGGCGATACGGATATGTGGATCTCCTACCATTGTAACCGACTTTGTGTAACCCTAACCCTCTCTGGTGTCTATATAAACCGGAGGGTTTTAGTCTGTAGGTCAACATACAGAACAACAATCATACCATAGGCTAGCTTCTAGGGTTTAGCCTCTCCGATCTCGTGGTAGATCTACTCTTGTACTACCCATATCATCAGTATTAATCAAGCAGGACGTAGAGTTTTACCTCCATAAAGAGGGCCCGAACCTGGGTAAAACTTCGTGTCCCTTGTCTCCTGTTACCATCCAGCCTAGACGCACAGTTCGGGACCCCCTACCCGAGATCCGCCGGTTTTGACACCGACATTGGTGCTTTCATTGAGAGTTCCTCTGTGTCGTCGCTATCAGGCTTGATGGCTCCTACTATCATCAATAGTGATGCGGTCCAGGGTGAAACTTGTCTCCCCGGACAGATCTCTGTCTTCGGCGGCTTTGCACTACGGGCTAATTTGCTTGGCCATCTGGAGCAGATCGAAAGCTACGCCCTTGGCTGTCAGGTCAGGTTTGGAAGTTTAAACTACACGGCTGACATCCGCGGGGACTTCATCTTCGACGGAGTCGAGCCACTACCGAGCGCGCCGCACTGTCACGACGGGCATGATCTAGCTCTGCCACCGAACAATGCCCTAGAGGCCGCACTTGCATCGGCTTCGACCCTTAATTCGGAGCCAACTGCACCGATCAAGGATGGGTGGTTGGACGCCGCCTCGGGGGCTGCGATCCCAACGACGATCAAGCCGAACACCAGCCCCGCACTCCGCGAGACTCGTGACTCCAAGGAGCCAGACTCTTCCCCGGACTCCGAACCTTCCGTGCCCCTGCCGATCGAATCAGATTGGGCGCCGATCATGGAGTTTACCGCCGCGGACATCTTTCAGCACTTGCCCTTTGGTGATATTATGAAATCACTAAAGTCTCTCTCTTTTTCAAGAGAGCCTTGCCCGGATTATGGCCAGTAGGATTGGGATGCGGAAGACGAAGAAATTCGACGCCCACCCACCACCCACTTTGTAGCCACTGTCGACGATTTAACCGACATGCTCGACTTCGACTCTGAAAACATTGACGGTATGGACGACGATGCGGGAGGCGAAGAAGAACCACCGCCCACAGGGCGCTGGACGCCCACCTCATCATATGACGTATACATGGTGGACGCACCAAAAGATGACGACGAGGAGCGGAAGGACGCACCAAAGGCTTGTTCCCTTGAGAAGCAGTCAAAGCGGCGACGCAAGCGCCGCCCCAAATCCCACCTCGATAGAAATAACGATCACACAGAGCCAGCGCTGGAGCAGGGTGAACCGCTGCCGGACAATGGCAATCCGGATAATCAAACTGAACAAACAAATTCTATCAAGGATAATAGTCCGGATGACATAACGCCGGACAGGCACCCGGAGCAGCAGAATGCCCGTAAAAGGCTTGTTGCCACTGCGAGTCTTAAAAAGCAGAAGCAAAGGCTCAAGGCTGCGCAAGACACACTCCATATTAGATGGAGTAAAATACTCAACACAGCAGCGGGGTACGGCGACAATCGCCCCTCCAAGAGCTACCCAAAGCGGAAGCTGCTACCTGAATTCGATGACGAGGCCTCAGACCCCCCACAACCAAATATCAAAGCAGCCACCTGGCCGGATAGACGACCCCTCTGCCAACACAGAGCGGCATACAACGCCACTCACAATACAACACGCGACCCATGCGAGGGCTTGCACCCAAAGGATGGCGCGACAAGATCCATCAATGGACCACGCAAGCGCGCCCCAGCATACAATGCAACATAACAAACATCTGAACAACGCGGTACACCCAGCTACAGGGGTGCCTCACACCCCCTATGTTTCACCGATGAGGTGCTGGACCATGAATTTCCAGAGGGATTCAAACCCGTAAACATACAGACATACGACGATTGAGGACTACATCCTTCATATCCATATGGCTCGAGGAGATGATCTCCATGCCATCAAGTACTTACCCCTCAAGCTCAAAGCGCCAGCTCATCACTGGCTTAAAGGCCTCCCCAAAAGCTCCATTGGAAGTTGGGAAGAGCTCGAAGATGCCTTTCGAGGAAATTTTCAAGGGACTTATGTCCGACCTCCGGATGCGGACGATTTGAGTCATATAACTCAACAGCCCGGAGAGTCAGCCCGAAAGCTTTGGAACAGGTTTCTTACTAAAAAGTACCAGATTGTTGACTGTCCAGACGCCGAAGCCTTGGTAGCTTTTAAGCATAGCATCCATGACGAATGGCTCGCCAGACACGTCGGCCAAAATAAGCCGAGCACGATGGCCGCATTAACAAGCCTCATGACCCACTTTTGCGCAAGTGAGGACAGCTGGCTAGCCAGATGCAGCACCAGCGACCCCAATACATCTGAAGTTAGAGATGGAAACGGGAAATCATGGCGCAATAGCAATAACAAACGCCGAAATAAAGAAGACAGCACGAAGGGCATGGCAGTAAACGCCAGATTCAGAAGCTCTCGGCCAGGTCAGCAAAAGCCGCCCTCTAAAGGCACCAGGGATGAACTGTCCAGCCTCAACAAAATTCTGGACCAAGTATGTCAGATCCATAGTACCCCTGGTAAGCCTGCTAATCATACCCATAGAGAATGTTGGGTCTTCAAGCAGTCCGGCAAGCTCAACGCCGTACACAAGGGGGAGGATACACCAAGTGAAGACGAGGACGAGCCTCCCAAGCAAGGCACTGGGGAACAAAAGAAATTTCCACCAGAAGTCAAAACAGTAAACATGTTACACGTGATCAAGGGAGAAAACAACGCGGCACTCCCAGGAAAATATACCCAAGTGCCTGTCACCGCGAAGTCATGCCACTGGTCGTCTCAACCGATCACTTTCGACCATCGCGATTACTCAGCAAGTATCCGACGCGCAGGATGGGCTGCCCTGGTATTAGACCCAGTAATTGGCGGATATCACTTCACACGAGTCTTGATGGACGGTGGTAGCAATCTAAACCTAATATATCAGGATACAATCCGCGGGATGGGGTTAGACCCAACAAAAATTTTCCATAGCAATACTACCTTTAAAGGAGTAACGCCAGGCCTAGGGGCTCGTTGTACGGGCTCCCTCCTACTACAAGTTATATTTGGCTCCCCCGATAACTTCCGTCGCGAGCATTTAACCTTCCACATCGCTCCGTTCCAAAGTGGCTATCAAGCACTGCTCGGACGCGAAGCTTTCGCTCGCTTTAATGCAATACCACACTACGCCTCCCTCACACTCAAGATGCCTGGTCCACGTGGCATCATTTCAGTGAACGGAAATATCAAGCGATCTTTGCGCGCCGAAGAGAGTGCGGCTGCCTTGGCAGCCGCACACTAAAGGCACCCGGACCAGCGAAAGCATCCAATAGGTCGTCAAGACCTCAGACACAACTAATCAAGTCCGGCGCCGCTATTTATACCGAATAAATGGTCACACCCCTATTTGTCAATACAAGGGGCTCAACGCACGCTGACAAGTGGCAATTTTTTCTTGAATTATACATGGTTTCTTTAAAAACTATCTTTTTGCACGACAACTTTTTCACCTAAATTTCTCTCTTTCACAGACGATCATCGTGCTACACCCGTCCAGGATACGGCACAACGGAGACACAGGTGTAGACGTGCAGCAGGGACTCGCTCCAAGGATTCTTTTTAGATTAAGACCCTGCGTAAACCTTTTTTACTGTCTCTTGTTGATACATATCCACCGTTGAGAAGGATGCTGATGTCTTGGCATGTGTCCACGCCAGAACAATGCACGTACCTGGACACAAGGGGCTTCTTACAAAGGCCATTATTTAGGCCCGGTTCATACCACAAAGACCGAATACCTTAGGTTGTGTTCGGTGTCGCGAGTTTGGCCATATATGCATCAGCTCCGAATCATTATCTTTGGTCAAATGTTGGGTTTGCCCGGCTCCTGTGTTTTGGTGCCTTATGTTCCGCTTTACCGGCTAAGGTAGCACCAAGAGAACTACTGCGATTGTGCCCTGGTTCATCCGGACGAGCACCTCAGTAGAGAAAGCCCGAAACTGACTGTCATGATATAGCGTGAGACTGGTCAACCACTCGATGACCTGTTGGAATGTTAGAATTCCTCCGCCTTAACGAAGGGCCATTTTCCGGCCAGGCATGTACGCACCCCGGGATCGGGAGAGTGCGGAGCCACCAGGGGCTATCTAGTAGCCCCACTGTCAAACTCCTATGGCTAAGTGAAAGTGCTAAAGCATTATAGTCCGGTTGCCTCGCTCGCTCCGCTATCACCTCCTTAAGAGGACCAAGACGTTGGGTTAAGTGTGAACACGTGTTTTTTGCGAGCACCTCCACATTATATGTGTGGGGGTTGAAGCCGACGGCTGCAATCTTTCAGGTTATACACATGTATACATAAACGGCCGCCCAGGAGGCATCATATTACTTTCAGGGAAAAGTATAAAAATAGCCTTATAAAAATTTATAAAAGCATTTCGCTTATAATGAGATTACATATCACTCAAACATAATATGTTTTGAGCACTGGGTCTCTATCAAACGAGCACCCTCAAGAACTTCTTCAAAGTAGTGCTCAGCAGCCATTCGGCCTATGGCCAAATCCCGCACTGGAACAGTGGTAGCATCCATCTCCACCCAGTATGCTTTAACACGGGCAAAGGCCATCCGTGAGCCCTCTATGCACGCTGATCTCTTCATCGCATTAATGCGCGACACCACGTCAAGGAACTGCTGCACCAAGCTGAAATAGCTGTTCGGTTTTGGCCTTTCCGGCCATAGCTGATCCACAACTATTCAGTTCAGCCCATTCGGCTAATTGGTCAGTCAATGAAAGCGGATGCTCTGGAGAATGGAATTGCGTCCAAAATAGCTGGTCCACTTCACGGTCCGTCTGACCCTGGAAGTACTTGGCCGCATCGGCAGCGCTCGCCGCCAAATCCATATACTCATCCTCCGAACTCCACAGCCGATCCAGAGGGGCATACCGTGGATCTCCGAACTTCCTCCGCAACATAAAGGATTTCCCAGCTACAATATCCCCGGCTTCCCGCAGCTCCTCCTTCTTCGCCCTCATAACAGAGCGGATGTCTTTTCTCGTCGCAGCAGCCTTCTCAAGGTCCGATGCCTTCGCTAGGTTTTCCTTTTCAAGAAACCGGCAACGGTCGGCGGTGGCTTTTAATTCTATGGCCATCTTGGCCATCTTATCTCGGCTCTCGCCATGCGCGGCCTTCTCGGCTTTCAACTCTTCGGCCGCCTTCAAAGCAGCCGCATTACCAAACCTCGCTTGTTCCTTGGCTCGGGCAAGTTCTGCCTGCAAGGCTTCAACAGTGGCAGCTCCATCTGCAGTCACAACATATTAAAGATACTAGCATCATGCTACTCTTACTATGTGGTGTTTACCAGATAATGACACTTACCCTGTGCCTCGTCAAGCCTTTTGTTAACAAGCTCGATGTCGGCGTCTGCCGCATCCAACTGCTGTTTTAAATGGGCAAACTTGCTAGTCCGGCTAGCCACCGGAGCTTCCATCACCTGCACATAGAGGCAGTATGGTTATTACCTGGGAATATGATCCTCTGTTCGTCGTTGTTTCCGACGACAACCAGAGTCTCAGGGGCTACTATCTACACAGGGCACACCTAGCATGTGCAGGACTATCATACATTATTTTCGTACCTCAAAGCCTATCAGTAGACTTATAAAAGCTTCATGCAATCCGCTTTCGGCGGACGAGATTCTCTCCATCATCGTATTCATCAACATATGGTGTTCATTTGAGATGGCCGCTCGCCCCACCAACTCCCTCAGAACATCCGATCGCACACCAGACGGTGCCGGACTCTTTTGTCTGCTCTCTTTGGGAGCCGGACACTGGGAGCTTCAGGGGTCAATGGGATTATCTTCTGGCCTCACCGAACTCGGAGAGGCCCTCCGCGACGACACTTCGGGGTCGCCCGCTTCCAGAGCGGAGGAGTCCGGAGGAGGCGTTTCGCTCTCCATCATCTCTGGAAGAAGATCCCCCGAAGACGAGCTCATTTGAGAGGGGCTAAGGCCCGAACTGCAAAGATATATGCGGTGGTTATTTTCTCAGAAGAAAAAGATGGCATACCTATACTATTAAAGTATTTCGGGTCACTTACGACTCGCTGGAGAATTGATCCCCCCGCGGACTTTGTGCGGCAAAAGAACCCCCCAAGGTAGGACCCTCTGTGGGAGACTTCTTCTCCCGTTTGGAAGCTTCGACTTCCGAATCCCCGGGCACAATCCTTTTCCTCCTTCGGTCTTCTTCCTTCATGGAGACGCTCGCTCCCTCGGTTAGAATGGGCAGCGTTGGGGGCCCGCGTCCGCCTGTATTATCCTCCCCAGTATCTTCCTTCAAGGGCTCCGGGCAAGGTGCGACCTGGAGCATCTTTTCCAATACCGGATTGTCCAAACCCTCAGAGAGGGGGGCCGAACACCGAATCAACTTCGCCTTTGTTAGCCAGTCCTGGTCAAAAAGCAAACTCTCAGAAATAACTTCGTAACAAATGAGAGATAGTATGTTCGGCCGGAAGATTCCTTACCTGTTCGGCGGCGTGGTTACTGCTCAGGCCCACGTCCTCGATGATTTCCGGACACTCTACCTGAGGTCCGAAGAATGACTTGTACATCTCCTCGTGCGTCAGGCCGAGGAAATTTTGAATGACACGCGGTCCCTCAGGATTGAACTCCCACAAGCGAAGGGGCCGGCGTTTGCAAGGCTGGACTTGACGAACCAGCATAACTTGTATTACAGCAACCAAACTAAAATCTCCATTGAAGGGATCTTGAATGCGGCTTTGCAGTATAGGCACGTCCTTGGCTGGACCCCAGCTCAGACCTCTGCTGATCCATGACATCAGTTGTGGGGGAGGGCCTAAGCGGAAAACAGGGGCGGCCGCCCACTTGGCACTTCTAGGAGCCGTGATGTAGAACCACTCCTATTGCCACAATTCAGACACCTCTGGAATGGAACCTTTGGGCCATGGAGCTCCCGTCATCTTGCATATTGAGGCACCTCCGCACGCTGCATGTTGCCCCTCGATCATCTTCGGCTTTACTTCAAAGGTCTTGAGCCACAGGCCAAAGTGAGGGGTAACCCGGAGGAAGGCCTCACACACGACAATAAATGTCGTGATATGAAGAAAGGAGTTCGGAGCTAGATCATGGAAATCTAGCCCGTAATAAAACAACAAACCCCTGACGAAAGGATCCACAGCAAGGCCTAGACCTCGGAGGAAGTGGGAGACGAAGACGACATTCTCGTTGGGTTCAGGGGAGGGGACGGCCTGCCCTTGGGCAGGCAGCCGATGTGAAACCTCGGCGGTCAGATATCTGGCCTCCCTCAACTTTTTGATGTCTTCTTTCGTGACGGAGGAAGGCATCCATCAGCCTTGAAGGCTAGATCCGGACATGATTGAAGGTTCGGAGCACTTGACCTGAACTTTGGTTGTTTGAGCTTGAGGTGGGGGAAGGATTCGATTGAGCATGGGAGGGAAAAAATAAAAGCCTTGTCCCTTTATAAAGAGGGTGAATATCAAGCGTCCTCTCCGTGGCCGTTTGGACTTGCCTATAGTCTAGGAGTCCTAGAAGCGGTCGGGTTACCCACGCCCGTATCGATGAGAATCCCGGAATAAGGGGACACGATCTCTGCTTTAACAAGACGTGCCAAGGAAACCGCCTCGCGTGACACGCTGAGGTTGGATAATAAAACGATTCGAATAAAGGCTTGGCCGTGGTGCGATGTCACACTACGGAATACGTCAGCAGATTAGATTTGTGTAAATATTATTCTCTCTATGGCAATATGTGGAAACTTATTTTGTAGAGCCAGACACTATCTTTGTGTTCAAAATCTTCTATGAAGTACTTGGAGGAGGAACCCACCTTGCAATGCCGAAGACAATCTGCGCGCCGGACTCGTCATCATTGAAGCCTAGTTCAGGGGCTACTGAGGGAGTCCTGGATTAGGGGGTGTCCGGATGGCCGGACTATACCTTCAGCCGGACTCCTGGACTGTGAAGATACAAGATTGAAGACTTCGTCCCGTGTCCGGGAGGGACTTTCCTTGGCGTGGAACGCAAGCTTGGCGATACGGATATGTGGATCTCCTACCATTGTAACCGACTTTGTGTAACCCTAACCCTCTCCGGTGTCTATATAAACCGGAGGGTTTTAGTCCGTAGGACAACATACAGAACAACAATCATACCATAGGCTAGCTTCTAGGGTTTAGCCTCTCTGATCTCGTGATAGATCTACTCTTGTACTACCCATATCATCAATATTAATCAAGCAGGACGTAGGGTTTTACCTCCATCAAGAGGGCCCGAACCTGGGTAAAACTTCGTGTCCCTTGCCTCCTGTTACCATCCAGCCTAGACGCACAGTTTGGGACCCCCTACTCGAGATCCGCCGGTTTTGACACTGACAAGTGCCGTAAGGGCTGCCATGGACTTCGACTTTTCTTGGCCAAGGTGGTGTGCTAGCCATTCATCACGGATGCTGTGTTTAAAGGCCGCCAGGGCTTCGGCATCCGGACAGTCAACGATCTGGTTCTTTTTGCTTAGGAACATAGTCCAGAATTTTCTGACTGATTCTCTAGGTTGTTGAACTATGTGGCTTAAGTCATCGGCATCGGGTGGCCGAACATATGTACCTTCGAAGTTGTCAAGGAAGGCTTCTTCCAAGTCCTCCCAGCTGCCGATGGAATTCTCGGGAAGGCTATTTAGCCAGTGTCGAGCTGGCCCTTTGAGCTTTAGTGGGAGGTATTTGATGGCGTGGAGGTCATCTCCACAGGCCATCTGGATGTGGAGAATAAAGTCCTCAATCCATTTTGCGGGATCGGTTGTTCCGTTGTATGATTCAATATTGACGGGCTTGAACCCCTTGGGGAATTCGTGATCCAGTACCTCATCTATGAAGCAGAGAGGGTGTACGGTGCCTCTATATCGGGCCGCGTCGTGGCGCACCTCTGATGAAGTCCGTCTACGGTTATCGGCCCGGGTGTGACTAGGTTTTTCACGTCCGAATAGGTAGCCGTCAACCCGAGTCGGGAACCGTCCTCGCGATCCGTAGATTGATCTGGTGAGTCCTGCTCTACTGTCCAGATCCTGCCGAAGGTCGTATGTATGGTCCCGAGCTGTTCTGTCCCTGTTTTTGCGAGGCGGTGGGGCGGGCTGTTGTTCGGCCTGAGTTGCCATTTTATCCCGACTTTGGGGTGGTCGGTCTGCCGCACGATCCCGACCACGTGGTGGTCGGTCCGCATTGCGTGAGGGACGTATGGGATCTGGTGCCTCCTCATCGAGCTGAGGTAGCAGTCTGCACCTTGGGTAACTCTTGGCTGAGCGCTCGAGGCCATATTCTTCGGCTTCCAGGACATCAGTCCACCTGTCAATGAGCAGGTGTTGATCAGCTTGGAGCTGCTGCTTCTTCTTCAGGCTTCTTGCAGTGGCTATTAGCTGGCGCTTGAAGTGCTCCTGCTCGAGGGGTGCCTCAGGCACGATGAAGTCCTCATTGCCGAGGCTCTCATCATCCTCGGAGGCTGGATGATAACTATCATCATCTGGGTCATTGGGCATAGCCTGTTTATCAGGGTTATCTTGCCCGTTATCTTGTTCCTCCTGTTCGCATGCAGCCTCGACAGGGTCTTCATTGTTTTCGGCGTCGCCCGGAGTACTATTTTCTCCGGTGCCAGTGTTGCCATCTTTTGAGCAATGAGGCTTAGAGCGGCGTTTAGGGCGCCGGCGCTTGGACTGTGTCTCAGAAGGTTTATTCGCAACTAGATCTCCTTTGTCATCATCACTAGCTTTTTTAGGTGTGTCGACCATGTACACATCATACGAAGAGGTGGCCGTCCAACGTCCAGTAAATGGCGGGTCTTGGCCTTGCTCCTTGTCGGCATCGTCGTCCATACCGTCGATGTCTTCGGAGCCGTAATCAAGCATGTCAGTTAACTCATCGATAGTGGCTATGAAATGGGTGGCGGGTGGGAAGCGAAATTTCCCATCATCAGCCTCCGGCTCGAACCGAACATAGTTCGGCTGTGAGTCCTTCTCCAAGGAAAAGTGATTTAAGGATTTTAGCACATCACCCATAGGTGAGTGCTGGAAGATGTCTGTGGTGCTAAATTTGAAAATCGATAACCGATCCAGCTTGGTGTCCGCAGGCGTACCCGGTCCGGAACTTATAGCCGGAGACGAGTCTGGAGTTCCACTGACGCAAATATTGCGGGGTGCCGAGTCCGTGTGCAGCTCCAATGCCGCGGACCCTGTGGCCTCGGATGGCTCGATCCGCTCCAGTTCTAAGGCCGTTGTAGCAACAGGGACCATCTCCTGGATGTGATCCAACGACAGATTTAAGTCATGTTCATCGGGGCGAGGGGGAGCGATCGCTACGGTCTCAAATCTATTGAAGATCAAGTCTCACGGATATCCGTGACGTAGTTCAAGCTTCCAAATCTGACCTGGTGGCCAGGGGCGTAGCTATTGATCTTCTCCAGATGGCCAAGCGAGTTGGCTCGCAGTACGAAGCCGCCGGATACGAAAATCTATCCGGGGAGGAAGGTTTCTCCTTGGACAGCGTCACTATAGACGATTGAAGGGGCCATCGAACCTTTCGTCGATGGCACAATGGAACTCTCAATGAAAGCACCAATGTCGGTGTCAAAACCGGCGGATCTCGGGTAGGGGGTCCCGAACTGTGCGTCTAGGATCGATGGTAATAGGAGACGGGGGACACGATGTTTACCCAGGTTCGGGCCCTCTCTATGGAGGTAATACCCTACTTCCTGCTTGATTGATCTTGATGAATATGAGTATTACAAGAGTTGATCTACCGCGAGATCGTAATGGCTAAACCCTAGAAGCCTAGCATGTATGACTATGGTAGCGAATATGTCCTTTCCGAACTAGCCCCTCCAGTTTATATAGACACTAGGGGGATCTAGGGTTACATAGAGTCGGTTACATAAGAAGGAATCTTCATAGTCGGTCACCAAGCTTGCCTTCCACGCCAAGGAGAGTCCAATCTGGACATAGGTACAGTCTACGGCATTCATGTCATCATAGCCCATCAGTCCGGCCCACGGATAACAGGCCGGACGCCCGAGGACCCGTTAGTCCAGGACTCCCTCAGCCATCTTGCTAGATTGTTCCAGAGACTTCCTTTTTTAATTACTCAGCAATGAGGTTGTGGGAGATAAGGATGAACGAGGCAAGGCCTTGCCTGTAAGAGCATAATTGGTTTCGTGCCAAAAATAGGCATGCCAATGTTTGGCATTGGGCCAAATATTCTCTACTACTTGGTTGGTTACCGAGTTGTCTTACCTATTGAGGGAATCTTGGTCTAAGGGGTCCTCGGGCGTCCGGCCTGTTGGACATGGGCCGGACTGATGGGCTATGAAGATACATGACCGAAGACTCTCACCCGTGTCCGGATGGGACTCTCCTTGGCGTGGATGGACAAGTTTGGTGTTCGGATATGAAGATTCCTTTCTCTATAACTGAATTTTTATAACCCTAGTCCCCTCCGGTGTCTAAATAAACCAGAGGGTTTAGTCCGTGGAGACAATCATAATCATATAGGCTAGACTTCTAGGGTTTTAGCCATTACGATCTCGAGGTAGATCAACTCTTGTAATACTCATATTCATCAAGATCAATCAAGCAGGAAGTAGGGTATTACCTCCATAGGGAGGGCCCGAACCTGGGTAAACATCATGTCCCCTGTCTCCTGTTACCATCAACCTCAGACGCATAGTTCGGGACCCCCTACCCTAGATCCGCTGGTTTTGACACCGACATTGGTGCTTTCATTGAGAGTTCCACTGTGCTGTCATGAGAAGGTTCGATGGCTCCATCCATCATCAACAGCGCTGCCCAGGGAGATGTCTTTCTTCCTGGCCAGATCTTCATATTTGGCGGCTTCGCACTGCGCGCCAACTCGCTTGGCCATTTAGAGCAGATCGACAACTACGCCCCTGCCGTCAGGTCTGGTTTGGAAACTTGAACTATGTCGCTGATATCCGCGGAGACTTGATCTTCGACGGATTTGAGCCCATGGCAGCCACTCCCTGCCACCGCGATGAACATGACCTAAATCTGTCACCGGACCATACCTAGGAGAGACTGTGCCTGTAAGCGCTCTAGCCCTAGATCCGGAGCAGCTTGTGCCATCCGAAGACAGGAAGCTTAACCCTGCCATGGACGTCGCAGGGTCATCGGCGTTGGAGCCGCACAAGGACTCAACTTCGAGCGGGGTCTGCATCACTGGACCCCCGAATTCATCTCCGGTCACTGGTTTCGAAGTACATGCATCCGCATCTGCCGAGCCTTACCAGGCGCTGATCGTCAAATTCAGTTGCACAGACATCTTCCGGCACTCACCTTTAGGGGATGTGCTAAACTCATTAATACCCCTCTCTTTAGCAGGGGTCTCAGAGCCGAATTATATCCGGTTTGAACTGGGGCCTGATGACGGGAAATTTCGCTTCCCACCCACCCCCACTTAATAGCCACTATCTAAGATCTAGCAGACATGCTTGACTACAACTCCGAAGACATCGGCGGTATGGACGACGATGTCGAAGAGGAGCAGGCCCAAAACCCGCCATTTACTGGGCGTTGGACGGCCACCTCCTCTTACGACGTATACATGGTGGACACACCCAAAGAAGTTAACGGCGAAGACAAAGAAGATCCAGTGGAAAATAAACCCCCTGAGATACATCCAAAGCGCCGATGATAGCGGCGCCGCTCCAAGTCACGTCGTGAAAAAGACAGCAACACCGGCATAGGAGAAAACAATACCCTAGAAGATGCCGGATACAATGAAGACCCCGTTGAGCCAACTTCTGAACAGGACGAACAGGAAGATGGGCGAGTCAGCCCTGATGAACAGGCCGTGCACGAAGACTCGGAGGACAGTAATTATTTTCCAATCTTCTAGGATGAGGTGAGCCTCGGAGACGAGGATTTTATCATGCCTGAGGAACCTCTCGAGCAGGAGTGCTTTAAGCGCCGGCTAATAGCCACTGCAAGGAGCCTAAAAAAGAAGCAGCAACAACTTCAAGTTGATCAAGATCTGCTCAATGACATATGGACTAACGTCTTGGCAGCCGAGGAATACAGCCTCGACCGACCACCCAAAAGTTACCCGAAGCACAAATTACTACCTCAATTCGATGACGAGGCGTTGGAGCCCATACCATCAGCGCACAATGCGGCTGACCGACCACCACGTGGTCGGGACAAAGCGGTAACCCAAGCCGAACACCAGCCCATACTACCTCGCGGTAGAGGCAGAGATAAAACAGCTCAGGCATATACATATGACCTTCGGCAGAACCTGGACAGTAGAGCAGGACATACCAGATCGATCTATGGATCGCGGTGGTGTGCCCCGACATGTGACGACGGCTATCTATTCGGACGTGACAAGCTTAATCACGCACAGACCGAACGCCGCAGACGAACTCCATCTGAGCTACGTCGCGATGTGGCTCGATATAGAGGCGCCGCACACCCTCTTTGCTTCACTGATGAAGTAATAGCGCATGAATTCCCAGAAAGGGTTTAAACCCATGAACATCAAATCATACGATGGAACAACAGATCCCGCGATATGGATTGAAGATTTTCTCCTCCATATCCACATGGCCCGCGGTGATGATCTCTGTGCCATCAAATACCTCCCATTAAAACTAAAGGGACCAGCACGGCACTGGCTCAACAGCCTTCCAGAGAACTCCGTTGGTAGTTGGGAAGACCTGGAAGACGCCTTTCGCGATAACTTCCAATGTACATATGTCCGGCCACCAGATGCCGATGACTTAAGTCACATCATCCAGCAGCCCGGAGAGTCAGCCAGGAAGCTCTGGACTAGATTCCTAATTAAAAAGAACCAAATTGTCGATTTTCCAGATGCCGAAGCCCTCGCGGCCTTCAAACACAACGTCCAGGATGAGTGGCTCGCCCGCCACCTCGGTCAAGAAAAACCAAAATCCATGGCAACCCTTACCGCTCTAATGACCCGCTTTTGCACGGGAGAAGACATCTGGCTCGCTCATAGAAGCAACAGCACTAGCGATCTAGGCACTTCCAAATTCCGACACGACAACGGCAAGCCACGACGCAATCAACACAAATGTCGCAATCATAATGAAAGAACGCAAGACACGGCGATCAACGCTAGATTCGGCGGCTCCAAACCCGGTCAATGGAAAAAGCCATTCAAGGCACATAGAGAAGGATCATCCAATCTAGGCAAAATACTGGATCGGCCCTGCTAGATTCATGCCACCCCTGGTAAACCAGCTACTCACACCAATAGAAGTTGTTGGGTCTTCAAACAAGCCGGCAGGCTTAATGCCGAACACGAGGGGAAGGGGCCACCCAGTGACAGCGATGACGAAGAGACTCGCCATCCGAATACCGGGGGACAGAAACAATCTCCTCCTGAAGTAAAATCCGTAAACATGGTATACGTGACGCACACCCCTACAGGGGAGCGTAGGCGCGCACTACGGGACGCATACGCCATAGAGCCGTTTTCCCCAAAATTTCACCATATCCGCCTCGAAGGTTCGGCGGCTCTGATCATCGATCCAATTATCGATGGGTTCCATCTGACGGAAGTCCTTAAGGATGGCGACAGTAGCCTTAATCTACTCTACCAAGACACTGTCTGCAAAATGGACATTGATCCTTCAAGAATCAAGCCCACAACAGCTACCCTCAAGGGAGAGCAATATTCGTCGTAGAAGCTCACTCTAGCGGCTCCGTCACACTGGAAGTCGTTTTCGGTTCGCCGAACAACTTCCGAAGTGAAGGCTTGACCTTTGATATTGTCCCATCCCGCAGTAGCTATCATGCACTTCTGGGGCATACCACTTTTGCTCGTTTCAATGTGGTCCCGCTCTACGCCCGCGCAAAACTTAAGATGCCTGGTCCACGCGGCATCATAACAATAAATGGAAATACGGAGAATCATACTACGACTACCATAGTCGAAGTACCAAGCGGCCTCATCAAGCCACATATCTCATCGGCCATTGAGCTGCCGACCTCTATTAAATAGGACCGATCAATTTCAGTGCTGGATTAGCAGTTCGGCCTCCGTCGTTCACCTCATATACCCGCGAAGTTTGTACCGTACATACATAGTGATGTACTTAGAATACCATGGATATTGGCAAAGGCACAATACGGACAGGCCTACAAGCTCTCCTATATCCTCCTTTTCTTTTCTTTTCTAATTATTTTTATCCTTTACTACAGGTGGCTCAAAGGCGGGTCATCTCACGGACTCTTTCGTAGTTCGGCTCCGTTCACCTACCCAAAGGCTATTCCCGTTAAGGAGTCCTTTCACCGAGGCAAGGGGCACAGACGTGTGACAGGAGGTCCAAGTAATTCTTAGCAGACCACACTCTCTATTTAGAGCCTGTAAAATTCCTTCTACCTTAGCCTCCGACCACTGGCATGTTAAATAGCCTGGGTCGTGGTGTTATTATCTGTAAAATGGCAATTGACATATCAATCAGGTCCAAGTGAACATAATCCGTATTCAGTATTCGCTTTTTCTAAAAGAACTGAATTTTGCTTCTTCGGTTGTTTCACACACGCACCTTGGCACAAACTGCCAGGGGCGCAATATCGGAACAAATAAAATTGCCGGTAAGTCCGAACAGCTTAACAACACACTTAGGCATCACGAGTTCGACCTTATATGCATCAGCTCCGAATCATGTCTTTGGTCAATAGTTGGGTTGCCCGGCTCCTATGCTTACTAGCTTACATTCCGCTCTATCAGCTAGGGTAGTAAAGGGAGAACTACTGCGATTGTGTCCTAGTTTATCCGGATGAGCGCCTTAGAAGAGAAAGCCGAAAACTGACTATCATGATGTGGCAAGAGCTGGTCAGCCACTCGATGACTTAACAGAATCTTTCGCAATTCCTCCTGTACTACATGAAGGACCGTTCTTCCGGTCATCTATGTAACGCACCGTATTCGGATAGTTGCGCACATACCAGGGGCTATATCATAGACCCACCGTCAAACTCCTATGGCTAAGTGAAAGTGTTAAAGCTCTATAGTCCGATTGCCTAGTTTTCCACACTGACACCTCCTTCACAGACCAAGACGTTGGGTCAAGGGTGATCAAGTGCTTTTCCGAACACCCTCGTATTATATGCGAGGGGGCTGAAGCCGACGACTGGAAAACTTTCAAATTATACAAAAACGGCTGCACAAGAGGAGCCAACACTTTTACGCATAGCCTTAAAATATCATAATATTGTTTTTACAATTTCGACACATTCACTCAAAAACTATATCCTTTGAGCACTGAACCTCTATTAAGCGGGCGCCCTCTAGGACATCTTCAAAATAACGCTCCGGGTGGACTCTTCGCTGCAATATCGGTGGCCTTCATCTTCGCCCAATACATCTTGACACAGGCAAAGGCCATCCGTGCACCTTCAATGCACGACGATCACTTCACGACGTCGATACGCGGCACCACCTCCATAAGTCGCTGCACCAAACTGAAATTACTATTCAGAATTAGCTCAGTCGGCCACAGGCGGACCACGACGTCCTTCATGGCGGAACCAGATATCTTGTGAAGCTCGGCCCACTGGGCCATCTGTTCGTTCAGCAACAATGGGCGCTTTGGCGTGTCGAATTGTGTCCAGAAAAGCTTCTCCGTTGCATACCCTTCTTGCGCTTGGTAAAATTGTGCTGCATCAGAGGCGCTCTTCGGTAAGTCCAAGAATGCGTCTGGAGAGCTCCACATATTAAGAGGGGCATATTTCGGATCGCCGAATTTAGTCTGTAATAAGAAGGGCTTACCGACCGCTATCTCCCCAGCTTGCCAGATCTCCTCCCGAGCCGCCCTAGACTCGGATCGTGCTTCCCTCGCATCTAGCACGGCATAGTCGAGATCGGCCATTTTGGCTTTGTTATCCCTCTCAAGGAACTTGCACCGGACAGTGGCTTCCTTCAGCTCGCAAGCTATGGTAGACATTTTCTCCTTGCACTGGCGCCGAGCAGCCTGTTCGGCTTTGTAACTCATCAGCTGCCTTCTTGGCAGACAAATTACTCATCCGGGCTTGCTCCTTGGCTCGGGCAAGTTCAGCCCGAAGGGCCTCCACCGCGGCAGCACTATCTGCAGTTATGCATGTCTCGGTATACAATTCTTAGCTTCGTGTTCATGTTATTGTACATACATACACTGACCACCTCAAAACATACCTTGCGCCTCGTCGAGCCGCCTATTAATAAGCATGATGTCGTTATTCGCATCATCAAGTTTCTGCTCCAGACCTGCAACCTCTGTAGCGTCGGCAGTCGTCGCGGATGTAACAGCCTGTGTTCCAATTAATTAGATTATTTCCTGAGCATATCTTTTTTGGTCCTCTGATTGCCTCCCTTGAGACGTCAACCAGAATCTCAGGGGCTACTATCTATACATAGGTGCATTTTACGTATGGAGCACAATCGAAAATATCACATTACGTACCTCGAAGCCTCTTAGCAGGCTCGTGAAAGCTTCATTCAATCTACTTTTCATGGACATAATCCTCTCAACCACCATACCCATCAAGGTACGATGTTCCTCTGAGACGGACGAATATCATAACATGTCCATCAGTGTATCCAGCACCTCCGGATCCCAGACAGCAACTGCGGGGGTACGGACTCCCTTTGAAGTGATAGGTTTGCCCGACTCTAGAGTTGTCTCCAGCTGCAAACTGGATAGTGCGGGGCCTTTGCTGTTGGTCTCCGTAGGGACCACATACCCCACACCCTGGGTGACCGATGTTTCACCTTGGGGCATTGTCTTCATTATCCTTTGCACCACTTGTTGGTCAGGAGAGATCCTCCGGGATGACACCTCGAAGTCGTGCGCCCTATTGGGCGAGGAATCCTGCGGAGGCGTCTCGCTTTCCATCATCTCCTAAAGAAGATCCCCTGAAGAGGATTGTTGAGGAAGACTGCGTACCGGACTACAAAACATGCATTATAAATATTACCCTTGTGACAGGAAAAGGAACGGGATATGTTTAAAATACCCTTCGACTAAAGGCCCGTCCTTACGGAAGGAATGTGTGACAACGTCGTCTTCCGAGCCTCAATCACCTGATAGGAGTGTCTTACCTCGCTTAGGAGCCTTTACCGCCCAACATTCAGAGGCGGCCCGTTTGTTACCATGGGGAGAAAGGATGTCAGCTTCTCCTTCTCTTTTATCTTCGGAAGAGGGAACCTTAACCACCTCTGACAAAGTGTTTGGTGTACCTTCAGAATGGAGGCCACCTTTGGCCTCCCTGCTCTCCTCATTGTCCTATTTCACCGGCACCTGGAATGGTGTCGGGACCAGCATCCTTGTTAACACAGGACTAGCTAAGTCTTCGGGAAGAGGGGCCGAACACCTAATTCACTCCGCCTTCTTTGTCCATCCATGGAAAAAGATGGTTTTCTTGGTATCTTATCACGGGATATTTAATTAAGCAGTGTTCAGGAGTCAAGTGCATACCAGGTGTCCGGATGGTTGCAATCAAGGCCGATGTCCTCGGTAGTGTCCGGCCACTATTTTCGTGTCTGAAAAATAACTTCCACATTCCTCTGTGTGTCGTGCCAAAGAAGTGCAGAAGGGTTCATGGTCCTTCCGGATTAAACTCCCACATACGTAGGGGGCGTCGCTGGCACGGGAGCGGACTAACATTACTTGAATCACATCGATGAGACCGGTGTCCTTCTCAAGGAGACTCCGGATGCGCCTCTGTAGAGTCTGCACTTTGTCGATTGATCCCCAATCTAGCCCCTTGTTGATCCATGATGTGAGCTGAATTGGAGGGCCGGATCGAAACGCAGGTGTAGCTGCCCACTTGGTACCACGGGGTTAAGTGATGTAAAACCACTCCCGCTGCCATAAGTTGGAAGATTCTGTGAAGGACCCCTTTAGCCAAAGAGCATTGGTGAGCTTGCTCACCGTGGCGCCACCACACTCCGCTTGCTTCCCCTCGATCACTTTTGGCTTCACATTAAAGGTCTTGAGCCACAAGCCAAAGTGTGGAGGAATATGGAGAAAGTCCTCGCACATGATGATGAACGCCGAGGTGAGAAGAAAAGAGTCGGGGGCTAGATCGTGGAAATCTAGCCCGTAGTAGAACATGAGCCCTCGAACAAAGGGGTGAAGTGTGAACCCTAGCCCTCGGAGGAAGCGGGATATGAATACAACCCTCTCGCCAGATCTGGGAGTAGGAATGACCTACCCTTGAGCAGGAAGCCTGTGGGGGATTTCCGCGGTCAGGTACCTTGCCGCTCAGAGCTTCGCAATATCCTCCTCTGTGAAAGAGGAAGCCACCCACCGGCCTTAAGGGCTAGGACCGGACATGACTGGGAAGCTCGAGGCAATTGGATTGAACCTTGGATGCTGGAACTCGAGGTAGGAGAGGTTGAGGAAAGGATTGGCGTAAATAAGAAAGCCGGGTCATTGCCCCTTTATAAAGGCGATGAATATCGAACGACTCCTCCTAGGCCTTACAAATTGCATATTCCTAAGGAATCATGCCAACAGAACAATTCGGATACCCATGCTCGTATTGATGAGAATCCCGCAATAGGGGGACACGATCTCTGCTTCGATGAGATGTGCCAATAAAACCACATCTCGAAACATGGAGCGACAGGCTGAAAAACGGTTCAAAATAATAACCAGGCAGGGACGTGACGTCACGTTACAAAAAAGTTGTCAGCAGATTGGACTCGTGAAATATTATACTCACTGTGGCGGTGTGTGGTACTTGTTTTGAAGATCCGGAGACATTTGTTGTGTTCGAAGACTGTGTTGGAGTACTCGGAGGAGGAACCCGCCTTGCAATGCCGAAGACAATCAGCGTGCCGGACACCTCGACATTGAATCCTGGTTCAGGGGCTACTGAGGGAGTCCTGGACTAAGGGGTCCTCGGGTGTCCGGCCTGTTGGACATGGGCCGGACTGATGGGCTATGAAGATACAAGACCGAAGACTCTCACCTGTGTCCGGATGGGACTCTCCTTGGCGTGGATGGCAAGTTTGGTGTTCAGATATGAAGATTCCTTTCTCTGTAACCGACTTTGTATAACCTAGTCCCCTCCGGTGTCTATATAAAGTGGAGGATTTAGTCCGTGGAGACAATCATAATCATATAGGCTAGACTTCTAGGGTTTTAGCCATTACAATCTTGAGGTAGATCAACTCTTGTAATACTCATATTCATCAAGATCAATCAAGCAGGAAGTAGGGTATTACCTCCGTAGAGAAGGCCCGAACCTGGGTAAACATCGTGTCCCCTGTCTCCTGTTACCATCAACCTCGGACGCAGAGTTCGGGAACCCCTACCCGAGATCCGCCGGTTTTGACACCGACACCTATCTCACATAAATTTTCCAATATTTGGCAAGTCTTTGTATTGCCAATATTTGGCAATTCCAACATTTGGCTAGTCAAATATTGGCAGCAAACCAATCATGCTCTAAATGTGGAGAGAGGTGCGGGTATCTTTTGTAGTCATAGTTTCCTTTCTATCCGTCAGATATAGATCGGACGGTCTATATTACAAGATGGCAGGCACACCATCATCACCGACTCAGTTTTTTATAAGAGTAAAGATGATAAGTTCGCTAACTACTAAAGTAAAGTGGAATTTGTCCATGTTATACAAATAAATTAAGGTGATTGTTTATCATACGGGTAAGGTTGGACGAAGGGTGGTAGGAACAAATGCTCCTCCTAGAGCATGTGTGTGTGAGATGGAGTCTTAGTGTGTGTGGGGGAGGGTGGGTGCATGTGTGTGTGTGTAACGTGGGGTCCTCGGTGGCGGATGTAATTGAAGTGTGTGTGGCTTCATCATAGAGAGGTGATGTGTATGGCAGGGGCCACCAACGAGAGGGTGCGAGATAGAAAAGGCTCGTAGAGAGGGAAGAGAAGGCATGTGCGCGTGAGAGGAGTCGACATCGAGAGAACGTGTTTGTTCGAGAGACACCGAGGAAGACTACTATATATTGATGATGGATGTAGGCAGGAATTAAACAAAGGGATGATCTTATTGGTTTCGGGGATACAGGGGAAGAGTGAGATAGGGGGTAGCTAGAAGGAGATTGTTAAGTGTGAGTGTGTGTTTTACCCATCCAGGCGGAAGTTATGTGCACACAAGAAGAGAATGAGATGTGGCATTAGGGCTGAGGGTAATTAACTACGTATGGAGACATAGGTGACCTTGAATGTGCATGTGCGAGAGGTATACATGTATACGTGGGATGTGTGTGTGTGCGCGCGCATAATTGAGATAAAAGAAAGAAGACATAAGTCATAAGATCAACGACACGGGAGAGACGGATCAGTATGACAATATGCATGCATGTGAGAGTGCAGGGAAGAAGGCACAATAATTGAGCATGTGTTCTTGTCTTTAAGAGATAGTGGTGTGGGCTGGAGCATGCATCTATGGCGAGCAGAGGGAGTGAGACACAACGATTGTGCAAAAGAGATCAACCTATAAATGCATGTATGGAGAGACATATATAGAGTGGGTGATAGGAAGCAAGAGTGTGTGCGAGAAAGAAATGTTGATGGAGCAGCTACAGATAGATACAGAGATAGAGATGCTAGCTAGAGGGACATCGGCTAGTTTGAGTGTTGGAGATGACCGCCGGGTGGTTCACAGGGTGAAGTTATGTGTGTGTGAGAGAAAGATAAAAAGAGGGCACATGACTGCGTGTAGAGAGAAACATATATAGTGTGCGTGATAGGAAGCAAGAGTGAGGGCGAGAAAGAAGGTTGATGGAGAAATAGATAAATAGGAAGATAAAGGTGCTAGCTAGTGTGCGTTAGAGATAGGAGTCGAGTGGATCAGAAGGCTGAGTTATGTGTGTGGGTGTGAGAGAGATAGAGAGAGGGTGCGTGTGAGTCACATACAAACAAATATCAGAGAGAAATGCGATCCCGAGAGACTGAGTTTTGTGTCTGCGAGAGAGAAAGATATTTCACAACGAGAATGATAGCTAGAGAGACATATGAGGGAACGCAAGATATCTCTAGGGAGAGAGAGTGTGTGTGAGCGACATACAAGAGAATGATGGAGAAATATGAGATCCTGGGAGACAGAGTTTGTGTTTGTGTGTGAGAAATAGATATTTAAGAGGAAGAGTCGTAGCTTCTCATACCCAAGGAGCAAAAGACATCCCTATGTGAGTGGGGGTATGCGAGTGGCACACAGGGGAATAGTAGAGAGAAATGAGACCCCGGGAGACGAAGTTTGTGTTTGTGTGAGAGAAAGAGATTTCACATGGAGAATCATAGTTAGAGACACACAACAAGGAGCGAGATATACTTAGAGAGAGATAGATTGATGAAATTCGAGGGAGAGAGTATCGTCGTTGTGTTACGAAGATAAAAGATCATTGTCGACATAGAGGTAGCACAAGAGATACCCGAGAGACGATGAACGCACATAGGTCTAGAGAGATACTCCTATATAAGCATGAGTGATAGCTATATGAGACGAATATCTGGATTGAAGGGGATTCAAATATTTAAACTGGAGATCACAACATCGATAATATCATAACTCAAATTGGTGTATCAAACATGCATATTCATTTGAATTTGGGGACATGTGTAATGTTATATAGTTTATAAATATTAGTGATCCATAGATTCTTTAATTAGAGATAATGCATGGTTTATATGCAACTAATGTCTAAACGGGATTACATTATATGTTGCGTGTGTGAAACACATTATACATGTTTGAGAAGTAAACAAACCGCATGAAACACACATTAATTGGAGACAGTTAGCGAGGAATGCATACATTGGATTTCAACATAAAGTGATTTCAAATATTTGAAAATCCAAATTAAGATGGATTCATCCTTATGAATCTGAGATCATGCCATTTGTAAACCATATTTATGTATAAAGGATGTTGTGCTTTTGAAAGTATATATAAGAAAATGATGTATATATAATTTTATTCCAATCGAAAATGGATCCTGCCCGAACAAAAATAGAATACAAACTGGTTTCAAATTGAGTTGGCACGGTAAACGTGCACTCTTGCTCTGCAAAAATTTGAACGAAGCGGGGAAAGTCGCAGTAACCGCCCGAAACCAAAATCTACGAGATGGAAATTACTTCCTATCCCTGATATGCAAAGCCTATCAGCTCGATTTCTATATGTTTCGATAGGGGTAGGTTTATAATTTCACTCAAACGTGACATAACCGCCTCTCACCCGGATTCATACACGATGGGCGCCAAAGCACAGTGTCTCCTTGGCCGAAATCGACTCCCTCCCCGATTCATACATGGTGGGCGCCAAAAACAAACTCTCGTCGGCAAATATTCGGTGTATGCGAGATTACCATCCTATCCCCAACCAACTAATATTGCTGAGATGTAGGAAATTTTAAACGGGGGCAAAGTTTGTAAATTTCCTCGCATTAGAGACAAGTGCACCCTGAATACATGGTTCCCCCTTCCTCTCTCCCTCCATTATCCCATCCGTACTCCATGGGGGCCAAAACACCCTCTCCACCCCAGCCTCCTCCGTCCGCCAACCCATCCACCACCATCCTCCTCCACCATGCCGGAGATGATACCCCGATGTTGTCGTCCATTACAAGAGATCGACCTCTCTCATCCACGGCTTCGGACCGGGATCCTTGCATCCCGTCCTCTCGCTTCATCCCCGTCGTCGTCTGCCTTGTCGGCGCCACTCCTACGATCGTCTCGTCCACCGTGCCCCGCCGCCACCATCTACCCTCCTAGATCTGCTTCCATGCCACCGACAGCCATCGCTACCGTAGCACCATCAAATTCTCAGCAGATGCATACACGGCGCAGCACCAGAGGCGGTACTCTTTAGTATCTGCTCAACTTATTGATCACAGCAAGAAAATAGATCGCCACTGCTTTACTCTGATTTCTTGTCCATCACTTGTTAGTTGAAAGCAAACATCGGTTGCGAAGTTGCCTTTGTCCGGTTTGCACCTTCAGATTCGCCATGGAACGCTCAACACTATACTCGCAATGCTTATGGTTTTCCCATTTTATATTCCACACTAGTTAAATGATAGTAGACTAAATTTCAAAATTGGGTCAGTCGATTTTTGAGAGCTCGGCAAAGTTCGCCGGTGCGAAGGAAGGGTCTCGGGTAGGGACAGTGGCTGTGGGGTCGGTGGTGAGGCCACGCCAAACGAAGAAAACTCAATGCAGGTGGGGCGGGGTGGGGTGGCGGAGGAACACAGGCGGTGGGGGTGGTTCAGGGGAGGGCGGGGGGGGGGGGGGGGGGGGGGGGTTGGCCCGGTGGTTCGGCCGACGGCCCGTTCGTTGTTCTGTATGGGAAGAATCAGAGACGAGGAAGAAGAAGGGTTAGGACAGGTAGGATCTTCATCCAACCGCCTAAAATGGTCGATTGACCCAAATGACAAACTCACGCGACTTGCATGCAGACATGCCTTTATATTCAGTACCATCATCGTAGCTGCTTAGCACTGCTCCTGAATCCATCAAGCTAAACAACGTGCCACTCATAACTCCAAACTTGTTGCTCAAATACGAACGAGACATGATGCTGATAGTACTAAAATAGAAAATGTTTAATTGGTTAGCTAATGTTCCTACTTTACTTCTGAAAAGCATGTGCACCAAATATAGAGAGGCAGTAGGGAGTTGCATTCTTAGGCCCAGTTCTTTTGCCAGAATTTGGGGATTCTCCCAGAATCCGACCCCTACCCAGCTTCTCCCAGAATCTTTGAGCCCCATTTATTTTACAATCCTATCTAGTTAGGGTCTAATTAGATGGGATTGTAAAACAAATGGGGCTTAAAGATTCTGGAAGAAGCTGGGTAGAGGTCGGATTCTGGGAGAATCCTCGGATTCTGGCAAAAGAACTGGGCCTTAGTGCGCTCTGGTTCATCATGTGTGGGTGCTGCGCAACGAACATTTTATTATCCAAAATCTGCTTGCTCTTCTTTAATATGTTCCTCTTCCGTTCTTCTTTAATAAGTACTCTCTCCGTTCCTAAATACAAGTCTTTGTATAAATTCCACCATGGACTACATATGGAGCAAAATGAGTGAATCTACACTCTAAAATCTATATGTATACATCTGTATGTGATCCATAGTGGAAATCTCTACAAAGACTTATATTTTGGAATAGAGGGAGTATGATAGTAGTACAGTATGTTCCTTGTAGTGAAGATGAGCAGGGACATTTGCAGTGTAGAGGTCTATACAATCGGTTGTGATGGACACTATGAACTCTTCAGGCCTCCTTGATTCGTAGGATTTTGTAAACATAGGAATAGGAATTGTAGTGGCCTGCCCACTTGAATCCTATAAGATTAGCAAGGAAATGCGGGGAGCTGTGTCGCCTTTGAGAGTTACACTAATATTAACAGTACCGCACCTTCAGTTGAAGAGAGCTGGTATCTAAAGCCTTTCTAGCCGCCCCGGCAATACTAGCACATATATTTGAGCAAGTTCCACTTTGCTGATTTTACTCCTGATGCTTACGGTTTTCCCGTTATATCTACACTATGATCTGTGTAGCTGCTTTGTGTCGCACTAGCAGCAGTCCACTCTTGAAGCTAAACAACACACCAATCATAAGTCGAAAGCTCACTTCTTCAAATACGAATTGTGATATGATACTGACATTAGCTAACATACACACATTTAATTGGTTAGCCAATGTTCCCAATTGAGTTTCCAAATGCATGTGGCCACATATAGAGAGACATCATGGAATTGCATTTCTTTGGGCACTCTGATTCATCATGGGTGGGCAACCAACATTGTATAGAAAGAAGGGGAATATCAATAATATGCTTCCTCTTATGTTCTTTAACATGTTCCTCTTCTGTTCTTCTTTAGTAAGCACGGTATGTTCCTTGTCAGGAAGGGGAGCAGGGACATCTACAGTAGACACCTCTATTGGCCGGTTTTGCTAAATGATTTCGCACTTCGAGTTGGGCTGCCATAATACCCTGGAAATGGTGGGAGCCGCGCGGTCTTTGATAGACTAAACTGGTAGTAACAGTTGCGCGCCTTCAGATGAATAGAGCTGGCATGTAGGTGATTGATAGGCTACATATTAGTTGCGGCAAAACCCCATGTTTTGCAGCCAGTTCCGCTTTCCCGATTTATTTATGGTGGTTATGGTGTACCCCTATTATCTACACTACGATCTGCCTACTGGCTCTGCGCTCTCGTTATATTATGAACCTATCATCTGCCAACTATCCTTACATCTGGGGGCCCCAACAGGGAGCCTATTTTTCTGTGTAGTTGTGCCATATTATATTAATCTACTCACCATATTACAGCACATATGCGCTCTCTCATCAGAATCCAGTGATAGCACACAAGGGTTTACAGGGAGCCGCTATTACATTACAATATGCTCTACATTACAAAGATAATCTCAATACTATTTGTGTTTTCATGCTTTACATATATTGTATGTAATCTCAATGAATATAAGAATGTGCACATCAGAAGAATATTGCGGAACAGTTCAATGGGTAACAAACTTGGCATCAAGGGATTGAGGTCCATTGTGGATGCAATGAAACCCACATGCTCCCAACCTATAGATTCGTATTCAGAATATGGTCCTAATGACTATTCTGAGCTCAAGGAGTCAAAGGCAGATGGCCTATCCTGTTCACCCAATAAGGTGTCTATTCTAATTTGGCAAGGTTTTATTGGTTGCACATATCTTGCATAAGGTGTCTTGCATTTCTTTTGCTTCGTTGCACCGCCATCTGCTTAGTTTACTCATGATATATGTGAAGATGCCATGCCCATCCATTATCAACACCTATTCCATTTGTCGTCATACCATGTTTTCCCATTCAAATGCTATTCTTGTGTTTCAGACATCCAAAAGGAAGAGGGTGATTGCATAACCTGAAGGAGTACAAGCAAAGTCCTTGAAAAAGGTGGTGCTACCGAATAAATCACATAGCACCCGACGTATATTGGCGATAGAACCAGCGTCACAAAACCTAGGATATTGCAACTATTTGGTCGCTGCTATGCTCTTGTGAGTACCTATTGTCCAATCGTTGTTCTCACATTCATACCTGGTGGATTATGTGACATCATTGTGCATTATAGCTTGCTTATCCACTGTTCGCTCCAAATTATCAGATCTATATTAATGCTTAAATTAATGTAGAATAAACCCAATGCCTATGATGAAATTTAGTTCTGCATTGTTCTTCTAAGTATTTGTTGTCCTTCATCACTATACTTATATTTGTCAGCTAGTTCTTCATGTACACTTTGCAGCTTATTTTCCCTTGTCCTCCATTTTTTTACACATCAGATCTACATTTACTGTTGCCAAAATATTGAATAAAACCAATGTTACTGAAGAAGTTTAGCTCCGCATTGCTCTTGTTAGTGTCTTCTTCCTGAATGCTGTATTCACATTTGTACTCTGCATCTTAAGTTAAATAATCGCCATTTGTTCCTATATTTTCACATCTATATTTACTCTTAACAAAATGTAGAGTAAAGGCAATACTCTTGAAGAAGAGTGTGCGGTAAACTTCTTGAATTGCCCACCCCATCAATATGGACAAGGCCTTTATAGAGCATGTCTTCACTACTAATGTAAGTTTGTCCTCCTCGTGCCTGCAAACTTTGTTGTGTATATTTGGATTGCTATGAGTGCAAATGCAGTTTATTTTTGTCGTCTGCATCAAATTGCTTGTTCAAATTTTATAAAGTAGAAGTACATAAACATAAGTTTGTCCTTCTCAATTTCAGTCTTTAGTTGTACAATCTAGTTCCTTATTCATACCATGTAAATTAAACTAAACATAGCAAGTTATCTTCTTTATCACTATGTGTATGCTTGTGTTCTTGATCTGTAATCCAATGGTGTGGCGAAACTACCAACAACAGCACAATGGCATATCCTGCTATGTGTCAACTATGAACAATGACATATTTAAATTGTGTTCTTGATCTGTAATCCAGTGGTCTGGTGAAGCTGGGCGCTCCTGCACAATGCCATTTCCTGCCATCTTAACTATGAACAATGCCTATTATGTTAATGCTATTTTAAACCGTGTCTCTTTATTTCTGACAAGGAAATGAGATGAATTGACAGCGCTGATGCTTATACATGCAAAACCTGTTATCTACCTACTTGTTTCTCTTTTAGGGTGACAACACTGCTGCTAGGAAGAACTGCCACAATGATAGTGAGACGAACCCATTGTTTGTCCCTCTAACACATATTCCAGAGGAGAAGGCAACACATATTGAGGGTAGGGATACAACCACGAAGTCACATCTTGATGTAGTGTCAAACATACTCAGTGACACAAGCTCGATGAAGTCACCGCCTTAATCTGTTTGACATCTTCAGTCTAAAATTCAAGCAGAAATACATGCTTCTGCTCAAATACAACTGGAACTCCAATCTCTATGCAAGATTAACCGTAAGTACAGGACGTTTATTAATCTTGTGCAACTTAAGTTGGTGGATATGAGTGCCAAAGTAGCACAGTCTCATCAGGTTGCTAAGCTGCTTGCACTGCAACTCCTGGGTCGGGCTAACCTTTCTTGAACTATGTTGAAGTGCTGTCGGTTTTGTCTATTATTTTGTCCGCATGTTAACTTCCACTGGTGGCGACCTGCCCAGTTTATGTAATATGTTGTATGGTTGCCCTTAATTATCACTAACGGTGAACTTTGATGCCGAGGGGATGTAATATGTTGGAATTTCTTTGTTGTATAGTCTAGGTTTATTCTTGGTCGGTATGCTGTAATTTAGGCCGGAAGGTTCAGTGGATCTCGGTCTTCAGGCCGGCCCGTTACTCATATGGGCCAAAACGTGGGCCTATAATCATCTTGGGCCATTAGCCGGTCTAAACCTATAGTTGTTTCCCGCCGTTAACATGCCGAGTAAAGTTCTGGCCAGCTAGGCCAGAGAATATCGTGGGCTTTTAACAGGATAAAACCTAGATTGGGCTAGCATTGGGCCGAAAAATTCACGGGCCAATACAGGCCGAAACTGCCTAAGGCCCATGTTTGGCCCAAATAGGACGAGTAGTTAACATGCCAAAATATATCTCGGGCCTGTTTGGCCCAATAAAATTATGGGCTTTAAGCAGGCCGGTATCTACGCGGGCCATAGGCCTAAAAGTGTCATGGGCCATTATCAGATGGGCTATAAGCAGGCCAGATTCAATGCACGCTATAATTAGGCCCAAACTGTTACACAGGCCATTAACAGGCCGATAGGTAAGTTGGGATGAAATTTATCCACGAAGACTACGGGCCGTTAAGAGGCCTAAAGTTACTTTGGACAAGAAATAGCCCAGTTTATGCATGGGTCGTTAAATGGCCTAAAGTTAAACCGGGCTGATAACGTCCCAGATGCACCACAGGCCAAATCTATTATCAGGCCGAACTGGTTAACGGGCATTTAATAGGCTGAAATACAAACCTGTCTTAGAATGGGCCCAAAAGAACATTGGCATGTTAATGGGCCTGATCCGATATGGGCCGTAGTTTGGCCCAAAACACGGCAGGCTGTGAATGGGCCTGATCTGGTATGGGCCTCAATTTGACCCAAAACATTGCAGGCTGTTAACGGGCTAGCCCACTAGTGTCTGAAAAAACATGGTGGCCTTTACCTAGGCCGGCCTTTTCACCGGAATGAGCCTCTGTTGGGGCGTGCCACGTCTTAACGTATCATAGGCGCCTCCTGTCCAATGAGTGGATGACATCTGTCCCAACGATGAGCCAACAAGTGTTTCCTCCAGCTTATGAGAATTTTGCACGTGGAAAATCCCCATCGGTCCGGGCTGTTAACGGGTTATCGGATACAAAACCGGACCCGGTAGCTTAACTGTGACCCGTTACGGTCGATGCCATGTGTCGGTCACCCTTGACGAAAGCACTTCTATGATGCGTGATTTATCGTCATGGAACTGGACACTTTTGTGATGATAATTTTGGTAATGTCATGGAACACTTCTACGACTGTAACATCCCAATTTTCAATTTGGATGTTAATCATTAGGTCATCATATGCATCCATATTTTGAGCATTTTTTATTTGGTTTATTTGGACACTTTGATCCAAGAGACCTTAAGCAACTCAAGGACCATGTGAGAGAGTTGGTGGTTTTCATAAAATTCCATTTTTGAATTTTCAAAAATTGGTAAATTGGATCAAGGTGATTTTTAGTTGAAATTATTTTTCCAATTATTTCAAAATAAATAAAACAATGAGAGAAGATAATATGACTCCTTCAAAACAAAGGAAATAAAGGAAATTTAATTTTGAATAAAAATATATTTTTTGTTTGAATTTTATTTGAGATTTTATTCGGTTAAATTAGGCAAAAATTTCATTTTTAAAAATTGCATTTTAGCCCAGAAAAATGTTCATGTGGTCCTATTAGGCGAGTACCGTGAAAATTGTTTTGGGGATTTTAGGATTTTTATTTATTTTATTTTGGATTTTTTCTCTACGGCGAAATTATTTAAAAAAATTCCTTTCGGACCGAATTGGGCCAAAGGCCCAGCCTGCCCGCTCGCCGCCGCCTTCCCCGCCATAACCGCATCGGACTTCGGCCGGAGTCTGAGCCAGCCACGCCGCCGCCCCTTGCGCAAGCCGGACCCCCGAGGCCCTTTATATAGCCGCCGTCGCCTCCTCCTCAACCCGCCCCGCCGTCCCAAGCCGCGCCGCCCCGAGCCGCACGCCGCCGCGTCGCTGCCGCCTGCGCGACCGCCTCACCGCGTCACCGCCTCGCCGCCTCCCGCCGCTGCCGACGCCGCCGCATGCCGCCCCGCTGCCGCCTCGCCTTGCCTCGTCTTGCCGGAGCAACACCGCCGCCACCGGTCTTTTCCCTTGAAACGGTAAAACCCCAAAAATCCGCCCCTATTTTTTTGGTTTCGCGTATTAGATCGGTTTATTATTTTAGGCTATGTTAAATAGCAAACATTCACCCGATTCATTCTGTTAACGAACGAACTCATTTGTTAATTTCTTTTAACGAACGTCCGTTCATTAGATTTTTCTTTTTAGTTTAATTTTTGGCCAGGGACCCATCCGTAATTATTTTCATCGCAGTTTAGTCCCTGATTTTCAAACCCTCACTGCTTTTTGCTTGTTTATCCAAATACAGTGAAACCAACGCCAAAATCTCCATCTTGTTCCCCTCTGTCCAGTTAAACAACTTGAACATGATTTTGGAAATTTAAAATTTGGTTTCACACGGATTTGAATTCGAACTTTTTTGATCGTAGTTTGAGTTTCGTAACTCCGATTCGATTGATTCTTTTTTGCAAATCGAAGCTCTTCACTTGAACTTTCTGTTTGGATCTTTTCTTTTGGTTTTACCTGTGCATCTTATGCTTGAGTGCTTATGTGTGCTATTGTTTGTTCACGATAGAGTTTCCGGAGTGCGAGGCTTGCTACTACAAATCTCTAGGGTTTTCCGATCGTCAACAAGGCAAGTAACACTTTGATCATATCCCTTTATTACCAAGTTTTTATGTGTAACATCCCAAATTTTCAATTTGGAATGTTATACATAGATCATCATGCATATCATATTTTCATGCATTTTGGTTGATCCTAAAAATTTCACGCAACTCAAGGACCCACGGAGAGAGTTGGAGATTTCGTTATTTTCATATTTGAGAGTTTTCTCGAATTTGAAAAGAGGATCATTTCATTTATTTATTTCGTCTTCAATAATTTTTCCGATATCAAAAAAATATAAGAGAGGGAATAATATGACTTTCCCAAATTGAGGAAAAATGAAGATTTAATAAATAGATCAATTTTGGTTTTGTCGGTGTTTTGTTTGCATTTTATTTGGATAGGGAAAAATGCGTGTTTGCAAAAATGGCATTTTAGGTCCGGAGTAAAGTTCATTTTGTTCGACTCATTTTTAGGAGTCGGGGAAAATTTACTTTAGAATTTTTGGAGTTCGTTTAGATTTTCTTTTTTGTGTTTTTCTGCGCGCGAAACCGATTAAAAAAATAAATAAATAACTTCCGCAGGCCAGCCGGGCCAAAGGCCCAGCCAGCCGCCGCCCTCCCCAGTGTGCGCGTGCGCCAGGCGCAGGCAGCCGCCGCCTCACCTCTTAGCCGAGTCCTTTTAGGACTCTAGGCTAGCCCTTTTTCCTTTGTTTCGTTTTTCTTTCCTAGTCTATTTCTTGTCCCCTACCCCAAGTCTCCTCTCCCCTCACCTATATAAATACCCCCACACCCCCTCCAACACATCAAATCAAACCCTCTCCTCACATCAACCCCAAGCCCCACACCACCCCACGTCTCCCCAAGTCACGCCCCACCCCGCGCCCCTCACCACCGCCGCCGCCGCCATAGCCACCGCCGCACCTTGCCCCGCGCCGCCGCACCTTGCCCCGCCGCCGCCATAGTCGCCCCACCCCACGCCCCTCACCACCACCCCGCGCCCCTCACCCACGCCGCCGCCGCCCTTGTGCATCGCCGCCGCCGCCCAACGCCGCCGTTCGCCGGAACCTCGCCGAGGTAGCCGCGCTGCGTCTCTCCTTTTCCCTCGGTTCAGTTTTTCTTATAAACCGTTCCGATTCTTTTCTTCTCTTCCGATTCGTTTTATTTCCGGTTCTTTTCTAAGCCGTTCTGGTTTCTAGATCGGTTTTCCGTTTCTTTTTCGGTTTCTTTTCCAAAAACCCTAGATCGGTTTTCGTTCTTCTTTCGGACCGTTCGTCTCAACGAACGTGATCACCGATTTTCCCGGTTAATGAACGCCCGTTCGTTTAATCGTTCTTCTTTTCTTTTCGTCGGATTTATTCCGCGTCTTTTCCGCGATCGCGATCTCAGATCCGATCTTCTTTCTAGTCTTTCTTCTCGCTCGTTTATCGAAATCAGGTGATTCAAGCGCCTGGAGTTTCGTTTCGAAACCTCCGTTCTGTCTAATCAACTTGAACAAGTTTTTGCCCCGGTAAAATTTGACCTAGTTTCGACTTGCTAGAACCGAGTTGTTTTCTTCCGCCGTTTGTTTTCCACCGTTTGTTTGGTTCGTTCTTTCTTTGCAACCGGAGTTCTTAAGTTGAACTTTCTGGTTCGTTCTCTTGTTTGAGTTTTACCTATGCATTAGATGAGTACTTATTGTGTGCTTGTTGTTTGTTTGCGATAGATCACCCGGATTGCGTCGCTTGTTACTTGGAAACCCTAGGTCTCGCGGATCATCAGCAAGGCAAGTAACACTTTGATCATACCTTTTCTACAACCCAGTTTTATTGCATTAGATCAATCCTCTCACATTGCATGATTAGGATCTAATTAAATTGTGGGATGGGAAGTAGATGAGGTAGTACCTATCACATGTATTATTATGAAACCTTTGTGAGTTACTTCTATGTTTGCTTATTATGCCATGCTATGCTAGTAGACGTGGATTGGGTGAGTGATATCCATGACAGATGTGAGATTGATAATTTAGTGGTTTACCTAAGGTGGCAAGTTAAACACACATCTGGGTGGATTGAGGCACCTGATATCTATCAGGACTTGCCTGTTTTTTTTGGACCGCCACCCAGGCTCAAAGGGATCATAAGATCTTTCATGCTAGAAACTTTCGTGTGCAGCCACAAGCCATTATGGGCTCTGGCATAGTTGACTAAGTCATGCGAACTCTTACGGGTAGACTAGCAGATGTAGGGGAAAGTAGGTGTACCGGTCTACCCACACGTAAGGTGCTAGCGCTTCTGAAAGAATATGTCTCGGTCATCCGTTTCTCAAACACCGTGTAGTGCGAGAAATCAAACGGAGGCGATCGAGTCTTGTGGGGAAAAGTGCGCAAACCTCTGCAGAGTGTACAAACTAATCATGATTAGTCGTGTCCCCGGTTACGGACAACTTGAGTATCTAGTACTTGAATATCATGTGAATCTCATCATGTTACTTCTAATTAATGTTGTTGGGTTTTAATTGTTCACTTAATTGGGATCGGAATGCTGTCAACCATTCTCGATGTTTAACAACCACCATGATAGTTAAATAATTTTATTCCTTTGCAGTAGGGAAAAACTGGCTTTACGCAAAACTGTAACCATAGAGCTTTCCACCAGCCATATATGCATGTAGTATAGCTGTTTCATTCCATTACTCTTTACGTGTTACATTGCCAGCATATTCCATGTGCTGACCCGTTTTCGGGCTGCAACTTTCATGTTGCAGACTTTTCAGACAACGAGTAAGGTGCTTTTAGGTCGTGGTTCTATACTCAGTGATGCCGTTGGAGTTGATGGACCCATTTATCTTCCAAGTCTTCCACTGTTATCGTTATTAGATGGCCTTAAGCCATATTTATTGTAATAAGTTCTCTTTTGAGACAACGATGTAATAAGTGTGTGATTGCCACTCTGCTATAAATCCTTCGATGTACTGTGTGGTGTCAGCATTACTGATCCAGGGATGACACCTGAGCACAGAGCACTTGATCCATTCGGGTCGGGTCGCTACATTATGCATTAGTTTCAAACCCTCAAACATTGCATGAGTAGGATTTGATAACATGTGGGTATTGGGAAGTAGTTGATGAGGTAGGAACCTATTGTCTTATATTCAATCCCCGGGTATTACTGCGTTATGAATGCACTACTTTGCTATGCTCGTAGATGTGGATTGGTTTGTGAGATTCATGATAGATGCGAGAGTTATTATTAACTAAGGGAAACTTAAGGTGGCTACCTTAATACACATCTGGGTGGATTGGTTGTGGGCACCTGGGGTTATACCAGTGTTGTTCTAGGAGATCCCGGGGTACCCATGTGATCATCCTATGGAATGCCACCCAGGCTCAAAAGGATCATAAGATTATTCATGCTATAAACTTCCGTGTTCAGCCACAAGCCATTATGGGCTCTGGAATAGTTGAGTAAGTTGTGGAATCCTATCCATGATGGGCTAGCAGATGTAGGGGAATTGTAGGTGTACCGACCTATCTATTGGTAAGGTGACCTCTTCGGAAAGACTGTGTCTTTGGTCATCCGTTTCTCAAACATCATGCAGTGAAATAAATACAATGGAGGAGATCGAGTACTATGGGGAAAAGTGTGCAAACCTCTGTAGAGTGTATAAACTAATCATGGTTAGCCGTGTCCCTGGTTATGGACATCTTGAGTATCTGGTACTTGTATTATTATGTTGATCTCATCACTTTACTTAATGAATTTGTTGGGTTATTAATGTTAATTTGGGATTGAGTTGGGGTACCTTCTCAATAATTTCATCAAACTTTGTAGTTAAATAAAATATATTCCTTTATTGTAGGGAAAAATTAGCTTTATGCAAATGATAACCGTAGAGCCTCCACCAGCCAAATATGCATGTAGTGATAGTTGTTATTTCTTCATTGCTCCATGGTGTTATCTTGCCAGCATATTCCATGTGCTGACCTACATGGCTGCAACGTATCATGTTGAAGAGTTTTCAGATGAAGAGTAAGGTGCGATAGGTCATTGTCATGCACTCAGTTTTGTCGTGGAGTTGGATGGACTCATTTATCTTCGAAGCTTCCGCAGTTATCTATTTTAGATGGCCTTCAGCCATATTATTGTAATAAGTACTCTTTATGAGACACTCGTTGTAATAAGTGTGTGATTGAACTCTGCAATTAATCCTCGAGTATTGTGTGTGTCAGCAATATCGATCCAAGGATGACACTTAAGCACAGAGACTACGGTCCATTGGGATTGGGTCGCTACAAGATGGTATCAGAGCACACGCTGACTGTAGGACACGACCACTAGGAAAAGGCCACATCATACTCTTCTCTACTCATTTCTAACTCTTCTCCATTTCTACTCTATAGATGGAGGACCCAAGGAACAAGTTCACTCAACCGGATGACGACACCCCTCTCGGACAACATTTGAAGGAAGTCACTAGGTACCTGAACATTGGCATACCAAGGTTCACCGGAACCTTCACCGCCACTTTACCAGAAGAGGAGCATTGGACAATTCAAGTCCGTGTTCCAGGAAGGACATTCACGCCAATTACCGAGCCCATGGAGTTTTCCTTTGATGCACCAACCTGGAGTCTAGGAAAGAGCATGGCCATCCACATCGCCATTGGATGCATAGGCGAGGTGTACAATAAGGATCTTAACGACACCACCTACCAGATATGTGGACGCTGAGATGAGCAATCTGAGATGATTTGCACCAGGAAGGATAAATCCATTGCAGCCTACATACAGGAGTTGAACCAGCACATTTGACGCTACGAGAACCAGATGTGCGCCAACATGATAGACACGAAGAAGGTGATGACCCGGAACATGGAGCTAGAAGAGGAACTCAAGTCTACACGCAATGGATATGAAGAAGAAATTGCTGTACTCCTGGAGAAGAATGAAGACCTGAAGAAGAAGCTAGGGATATTCATGGGGGATCCCAAACCTGGAGTGTACATTCGTTCAGAAGATTACATCATACTAGACGACACAGACTCCAACACTGATAGCGATGATGATTATGAAGACGAAGCTCGAGCAGATATCATGGAGTCTTCCACCAATCAAAATTTCTATTCGACCACCATATTACCATTAGAAGTCTTCCATGTATATAGTAATAGTCCACGAGATTTTGTAACGGTGGCTTAGATTGATTGTATGAATCTTGTTCAAATTGAGTGGCATGAAATGAATGTGTTTGTCTCATGTGCATATGCGTAGTGAAATTTCTCTTTAGACCTCACTCTATTCTGTTCTCACCCCTCTAAACCTATAAGATGCCTCCGAGACGTGATCTCGCATTCACCTTCCCATTGGAGTTCACTCAGTTGATCCAATAGCAGAATGCCTTGATGCAGTTGCTAGTCCAGAACCAAGGCAACAACAACAACAATCCACCGCCATCACCCCCAATTGACAACTTAGCCCGCTTTCTAAGGTTGAATCCGCTGGTGTTCTCTAGTAGCACCGAGCTGATTGTTGCTGATGATTGGCTCCACAAGTTTGGAAGGGAGCTGACCACCACAGGTTGCATAGATGCTGAGAAGGTGCACTTTGCCGCACATCAACTGGATGGACCCGCAGCCTCATGGTGGGAGAACTACACCGCCACTTTCCCTGTGGCCAATGTTACTTGGGATCAATTTCAGTAGGCCTTCCACACTACACATGTCTCAGCTGGAGCTATGAGTATCAAGAAGCGTGAGTTTCGCAACTTACGCTAGGTAAACCATACTATGGTGCGGTACGTAGATGAGTTCAGCAAGTTAGCTCGCTACACCTCAGATGATGTGGCCACAAATGCCGCGAAGCAGGAGAAGCTTGTGCAGGGGTTGAATGACGAGCTTGTTGGGAACGTAGTAATTTCAAAAAAATCCTATGCACACACAGGATCATGGTGATGCATAGCAACGAGAGGGGAGAGTGTGTCCACGTACCCTCGTAGACCGAAAGCGGAAGCGTCAGCACAACGCGGTTGATGTAGTTGTACATCTTCACGATTCGACCGATCCAAGTACCGAACGTACGTCACCTCCGAGTTCAGCACACATTCAGCTCGATGACTTCCCATGAACTCCGATCTAGCAGAGCTTCGAGGGAGAGTTCCGTCAGCATGATGGCATGATGACGGTGATGATGATGCTACCGACGTAGGGCTTCGCCTAAGCACTGCTATGATATGATCGAGATGGATTATGGAGGAGGGGGGCACCGCACATGGCTGGGAGAGATCAACAGATCAACTTGCGTGTCTAGAGGTGTCCCCCTGCCCCCGTATATAAAGAAGGGAGGGAGAGGCCGGACCTAGAGGGGCGGCGCCAAGTGTGGGGAGTCCTACTAGGACTCCCAAGTCCTAGTAGGATTCCCCTTTCCTTTTCGGAGTAGGAGAGAAGGAAAGAGGGGGAGAGGGAAAAGGAAAAGGGGGTTGCACCCCTTGTCCAATTTGGATCAGAGGGGGAGCGCCTCCTTCCTTTTCGCCTCTCTCCTCTATTCCCGTATGGCCCAATAAGGCCCGATACTTCTCCCGGTGAATTCCCGTAACTCCCGGTACTCCAAAAATACCCGAGTCACTCGGAACCTTTCCGATGTCCGAATATAGTCGTCCAATATATCGATCTTTACTTCTAGACCATTTCGAGACTCCTCGTCATGTCCTCGATCTCACCCGGGACTCCGAACTACCTTCGGTACATCAAATCACAGAAACTCATAATACAATCGTCACCGAAACTTTAAGCATGCGGACCCTACGGGTTCGAGAACTATGTAGACATGACCGAGACACGTCTCCGGCCAATAACCAATAGCGGAACCTGGATGCTCATATTGGCTCCCACATATTCTACGAAGATCTTTATCGGTCAAACCGCATAACAATATACGTTGTTCCCTTTGTCATCGGTATGTTACTTGCCTGAGATTCGATCGTCGGTATCTCAACACCTAGTTCATTCTCGTTACTAGCAAGTCTCTTTACTCATTTTGTCATACATCATCATGTAACTAACTCATTAGTTACAATTCTTGCAGGGCTTATAGTGATGTGCATTACCGAGTGGGCCCAGAGATACCTCTCCGACAATCGGAGTGACAAATCCTAATCTCGAAATATGCCAACCCAACAAGTACCTTTGAAACACCTGTAGAGCAACTTTATAATCACCTAGTTACATTGTGATGTTTTGTAGCACACAAAATGTTCCTTCGGTAAATGGGAGTTGCATAATCTCATAGTCATAGGAACATGTATAAGTCATGAAGAAAGCAATAGCAACAAACTAAACGATCAAGTGCTAAGCTAACGGAATGGGTCAAGTCAATCACATCATTCTCCTAATGATGTGATCCCGTTAATCAAATGACAACTCTTTGTCTATGGCTAGGAAACATAACCATCTTTGATCAACGAGCTAGTCACGTAGAGGCATACTAGTGACACTCTGTTTGTCTATGTATTCACACATTTATCATGTTTCCGGTTAATACAATTCTAGCATGAATAATAAACATTTATCATGATATAAGGAAATAAATAATAACTTTATTATTGCCTCTAGGGCATATTTCCTTCAGTCTCCCACTTGCACTAGAGTCAATAATCTAGTTCACATCTTCATGTGATTAGTTCACATCTCCATGTGACTAATACCCAAAGGGTTTACTAGAGTCTGTAATCAAGTTCACATCGCTATGTGATTAACACCCAAAGAGTGATCATGTTTTGCTTGTGAGATAAGTTTAGTCTACGGGTCTGCAATATTCAGATCCGTATGTATATCGCAAATTTCTATGTCTACAATGCTCTACACGGAGCTACTCTAGCTAATTGCTCTCACTTTCAATATGTATCTAGATCGAGACTTAGAGTCATCCAGATTGGTGTCAAAGCTTGCATCGACGTAACTCTTTATGACGAACCTTTTGTCACCTCCATAATCGAGAAACATATCCTTATTCCACTAAGTATAATTTTGACCGTTGTCCAGTGATCTACTCCTAGATCACTATTGTACTCCCTTGCCAAAAACAGTGTAGGGTATACAACAGATCTGGTACACTGCATGGCATACTTTATAGAACCTATGGCTGAGGCATAGGGAATGAATTTCATTCTCTTTCTATCTTCTGCCGTGGTCGGGCTTTGAGT
This sequence comes from Triticum aestivum, assembly GCF_018294505.1. NCBI lineage: Eukaryota > Viridiplantae > Streptophyta > Magnoliopsida > Poales > Poaceae > Triticum > Triticum aestivum. The sequence continues at coordinate 409,292,698 of NC_057800.1, forward strand.
CTTACTCAATTTCACACCTTGTAACACATGCAAGAACTCTTTCTTTGCCCTCTTCCATTTTGAACTACTTCAAAATCTTGTCAAGGTATGTATTCATTGAAAATACTTATGAAGCGTCTTGATCTATCTCTATAGATCTTGATGCTCAATATGTAAGAAGCTTCACTGAGGTCTTTCTTTGAAAAAACTCCTTTAAAACACTCCTTTATGCTTTGCAGAATAATTCTACATTATTTCCGATCAACAATATGTCATTCACATATACTTATCAGAAATGCTGTAGTGCTCCCACTCACTTTCTTGTAAATACAGGCTTCACCGCAAGTCTGTATAAAACTATACAGGTTCGGTAGTTACTTGATCTAAAGTTTCATGATCATCATCATTAGCTTCCTCACTAATTGGTGTAGAGATCACTAGAACTGATTTCTGTGATGAACTACTTTCCAATTCGGGAGAAGGTACAATTACCTTATCAAGTTCTACATTCCTCCCACTCACTTTTTTTGAGAGAAACTTCTTCTCAAGAAAGGATCCACTCTTTAGAAACAAAGATATTGCCTTTCGGATCTGTGATAGAAGGTGTACCCAACATTTTCTTTTGGGTATCCTATGAAGACGCATTTTTCCGATTTAGGTTTGTGCTTATCAGGCTAAAACTTTTTCACATAAGCATCACAACCCCAAACTTTAAGAAACGACAGCTTAGGTTTCTAGCCAAACCATAGTTCATACGGTGTCGTCTTAACGGATTAGACGGTGCCCTATATAACGTGAATGTAGCTGTCTCTAATGCATAACCCCAAAACAATAGTGGCAAATCGGTAACAGACATCATAGATTGCACTATATCCAATAAAGTACGGTTATGACGTTCGGACACACCATTATATTGTGGTGTTCCAGGTGGCATGAATTTGTGAAACAATTCCACATTGTTTTAGTTGAAGACCAAACTCGTAACTCAAAATATTCGTCTTCGCGATCAAATCGTAGAAACTTTATTTTCTTGTTATGATGTTTTTCCACTTTACTCTAAAATTCTTTGAAATTTTCAAATGTTTCAGACTTATGTTTCATCAAGTAGATATACCCATATCTGCAGAAATCATATGTGAAGGTCAGAAAATAACGATACCCACCGCGAGTCTCAACACTCATCGGACTGCATACATCAATATGTATTATTTCCAACAAGTTTGTTGCTCGCTCCATTGTTCCGAAGAACGGAGTCTTAGTCATCATGCCCATGAGGCATGGTTCGCAAGCATCAACTGATTCATAATCAAGTAATTCCAAAAGCCCATCAGCATGGAGTTTCTTCATGCGCTTTACACCAATATGACCCAAACAGCAGTGCCACAAATAAGTTGCACTATCATTATTAACTTTGCATCTTTTGGCTTCAATATTATGAATATGTGTATCACTACTATCGAGATCCAACAAACCATTTTCATTGGGTGTATGACCATAGAAGGTTTTATTCATGTAAACGGAATAACAATTATTCTCTAACTTAAATGAATAACCGTATTGCAATAAACATGAACAAATCATATTCATGCTCAACGCAAACACCAAATAACACTTATTTAGGTTCAACACTAATCCCGAAAGTATAGGGAGTGTGCGATGATGATCATATCATTCTTGGAACTACTTCCAACACACATCGTTACTTAACCCTTAACTAGTCCCTGTTCATTCTGCAACTCCCGTTTCAAGTTACTAATCTTAGCAACTGAACTAGTATCAAATACCGAGGGGTTGCTATAAATACTAGTAAAGTACACATCAATAACATGTATATCAAATATACCCTTGTTTACTTTGCCATCCTTCTTATCCACTAAATATTCAGGGCATTTCCGCTTCCAGTGACTAGTCCCTTTGCAGTAGAAGCACTTACTCTCAGGCTTAGGTCCAGACTTGGGCTTCTTCACTTGAACAGCAACTTGCTTGCCGTTCTTCTTGAACTTCCCTTCCTTTCCCTTTGCCCTTTTCTTGAAACTGGTGGTCTTGTTCATCATCAACACTTGATGCTCTTTCTTGATTTCTACCTTCATCGATTTCATCATCATGAAAAGCTCGGGAATCGTTTACGTCATCCTTTGCATACTATAGTTCATTGCGAAGTTCTACTAACTTGGTGATGGTGACTAGAGAATTCTATCAATCACTATTTTATCTGGAAGATTAACTCCCACTTGATTCAAGCGATTGTAGTACCCAGACAATCTGAGCACATGCTCACTGCTTGAGCTATTCTCCTCCATCTTTTAGCTATAGAACTTGTTGGAGACTTCATATCTCTCAACTCGGGTATTTTCTTGAAATATTAACTTCAACTCCTGGAACATCTCATATGATCCATGACGTTCAAAACATCTTTGAAGTTCCGATTCTAAGCTGTTGAGCATGGCGCACTAAACTATCAAGTAGTCATCATATTGAGCTAGCCAAACGTTCATAACATCTGCATCTGCTCCTGCAATAGGTCTGTCACCTAGCGGTGCATCGAGGACATAATTCTTCTGTGCAGCAATGAGGATAATCCTCAGATCACGGATCCAACGCGCATCATTGCTACTAACATCTTTCAACTTAGTTTTCTCTAGGAACATATCAAAAATAAAATAGGGGAGCTAAATGCGAGCTATTGTTCTACAACTTTGATATGCTAATACTACCAGGACTAAGTTCATGATAAATTAAAGTTCAATTAGTCATATTACTTAAGAACTCCCACTTAGATAGACATCCCTCTAGTCATCTAAGTGATCATGTGATCCATATCAACTAAACCATAACCGATCATCACTATATGATTCACGCTTGACCTTTCGGTCTCAGTGTTCCAAGGCCATATCTGCATATGCTAGGCTCGTCAAGATTAACCTGAGTATTCTGCATGTGCAAAACTGGCTTGCACCTGTTGTCTCAGCATCCGATCATCACACCCGATCATCACGTGGTGTCTCAGCACAACGAACTTTGGCAACGGTGCATACTCAGGGGGAACACTTTTATCTTGAAATTTAGTGAGATATCATCTTATAAAGCTATCGTCGAACTTAAGCAAAATAAGATGAATAAAAGATAAACATCACATGCAATCAAAAAATATGTGACATGATATGGCCATCATCATCTTGTGCTTTTGATCTCCATCTCCAAAGTACTATCATGATCTTTATTGTTACCGACATGACACCATGATCTCCATCATCTTGATCGCTATCAACGTGTCGTCACATGGTCGTCTCGCCAACTATTTCTCTTGCAACTATTGCTATCGCATAGTGATAAAGTAAAGCAATTATTTGGCGCTTGCATCTTATGCAATAAAGAGACAACCATAAGGCTTCTTCCAGCTGTCGATAACTTCAACAAAACATGATCATCTCATACAATAACTTATATCTCATCACGTCTTGACCATATCACATCACAATGATACGTCCATTTTGCATCATGCTTTTATATCGATATTTATTACATTATGGGTTGTTATTACACAATATGTCACAATATGTATGCCTATTCTCTCTTATTTTGCAAGATTTACATAAAGAGGGAGAATGCCGGCAGCTAGGATTCTGGGCTAGAAAACGAGCAAATATTAGGGACCTATTTTGCACAGCTCCAAAAGTCCTGAAACTTCAGGGAAGTCATTTTCAGAATATATAATAAATACTAAGCGCAAGAAGTTCACCAGGGGGCCACACCCTGCCCACGAGGGTGGGGGCGCGCCCTACCCCCCTAGGCGTGCCACCTACCTCATGGGCCCCCTGGTGGCCCTCCGATGGCCATCTTCTATATGGAGTCTTTCAATGAGAAAAAAATCATAAGCCATCTTTCCGGACAAGACTCCGCCGCCACGAGGCGGAACCTTGGCGGAACCAATCTAGGGCTCTGGCAGAGCTGTTCTGCCGGGGAAACTTCCCTCTGGGAGGGGGAAATCATCGCCATCGTCATCACCAACGCTCCTATCATCGGGAGAGGGCAATCTCCATCAACATTTTCACCAGCACCATCTCCTCTCAAAACCCTAGTTCATCTCTTGTATCCAATTCTTGTCTCCAAGTCCGGGACTGGTACATGTGGGTTGCTAGTAGTGTTAATTACTCCTTGTAGTTGATGCTAGTTGGTTTATTTGGTGGAAGATCATATGTTCAGATCCTATATGCATATTAATACCCCTCTGATTATGAACATGAATATGCTTTGTGAGTAGTTACGTTTGTTCCTGAGGACATGGGAGAAGTCTTGCTATTAGTAGTCATGTGAATTTGGTATTCGTTCGATATTTTGATGAGATGTATGTTGTCTCTCCTCTAGTGGTGTTATGTGAACGTCGACTACATGACACTTCGCCATTATTTGGGACTAGAGGAAGGCATTGGGAAGTAATAATTAGATGATGGGTTGCTAGAGTGACAGAAGCTTAAACCCTAGTTTATGTGTTGCTTTGTAAGGGGCTGATTTGGATCCATATATTTCATGCTATGGTTAGGTTTACCTTAATACTTTTGCTGTAGTTGCGGATGCTTGCAATAGAGGTTAATCATAAGTGGGATGCTTGTCCAAGTAAGGACAGTACCCAAGCACCGGTCCACCCACATACCAAATTATCAAAGTACCGAACGCGAATCATATGAACATGATGAAAACTAGCTTGACGATATTCCCATGTGTCCCCGGGAGTGCTTTACATCATATAAGAGTTTGTCCAGGCTTGTCCTTTGCTACAAAAAGGATTGGGCCACCTTGCTGCACTTTATTTACTTTTGTTACTTGTTGCTCGTTACAAATTATCCTATCACAAAACTATCTGTTACCTATTATATCAGTGCTTGCATAGAATACCTTGCTGAAAACTGCTTATCATTTCCTTCTGCTGCTCGTTGGGTTCGACACTCTTACTTATCGAAAGGACTACGATAGATCCCCTATACGTGTGTGTCATCAAGACTCTTTTCTAGCGCCATTGCCGGGGAGTGAAGAGCCTTTGGTAGGTGGAAATTGGTAAGGAAAAATTTATATAGTGTGCTGAAATTTACTGTCACTTGTTACTACGGAAAGTAATCCTCCGAGGGGCTTGTTCGAGGTATCTTCACCCCGACCAGTAGATCAAAGAGTTGCTCCTCAACCTACTGAACCTACTGAAAATGAAAATATCCGTTTGAAATTCCTTCGGGTATGATAGAAAAAAATGCTAGCTAATCCTTTTGCAGGAGACGGAACAACTCATCCTAATGAGCACTTAATATATGTGGTTGAAGTTTGTGGATTATTTAAGCTTGCAGGTATACCCGAAGATGTTATTAAGAAGAAGTTATTCCATTTATCTTTGAAGGAAGATGCATTGACATGGTATAGGCTATGTGATGATACGGGGTCATGGAACTACAAACGATTGAAATTGGAATTTCATCAGAAGTTTTATCCTATGCATCTTGTTAATCGTGATTGCAATTATATATATATATGTAATTTTTGGCTTCGCAAAGGAGAAAGCAACGCTCAAGCTTGGGGGAGGCTTAAATCAATGTAATATTCATGCCCCAATCATGAGCTCTCAATAGAAATGATTATTCAAAATTTATATGCTCGACTTTCTGATAACAATCGCACCATGCTCGATACTTCTTGTGCTGGCTCTTTTATGATGAAGACTATTCAATTCAAATGGGATTTATTGGAAAGAATTAAACGCAACTCTGAAGATTGGGACCTCGACGAAGGTAAGGAGGCAGGTATGACACCTAAGTTTGATTGTGTTAAATCTTTTTTGGATACCGATGTTTTCTGTAAATTTAGCACTAAATATGGACTTGACTCTGAGATAGTAGCTTCTTTCTGTGAATCTTTTGCTACTCATGTTGATCTCCCTAGGGAGAAGTGGTTTAAATATCATCCTCCCATAGAAGTAAAAGTAGCTGCACCTATTAAAGTTGAAGAAAAGACTATCACTTATAATAATCCTATTGTTCATACTTCTTATGTTGAGAAACCACCTTTTCCTGTTAGGATAAAAGATCATGCTAAATCTTCAACTATGGTTCGTAAAAGCAATATTAGAACTTATACTCCTGCTGAGCAAATTAAAGTTGAACCTAATATTGATATTGTTAAAGATCTCTTGTCTGATAATATTGATGGGCATGTTATTCATTTCCGTGATGAAATTGCTAGAATTGCTAAACCTTGTGCTAAAGATAAACCTAGATCTTTGGTAGGCATGCCTATTATTTCTATTAAAATAGGATATCATTGTTATCATGGCTTATGTGATATGGGTGCTAGTGCTAGTGCTATACCTCATGACTTATACAAAGAAATTATGCATGATATTGCACCTGCTGAGATAGAAGATATTGATGTCACAATTAAACTTGCCAATAGAGATACTATTTCACCAATTGGAATTGTTAGAGATGTTGAAGTCTTGTGTGGGAAACTAAATATCCTGCTGATTTTCTTCTTCTTGGTTCCCCACAAGATAGCTTTTGTCCCATTATATTTGGTAGAACCTTCTTGAACACTGTTAATGCTAAGATAGATTGCAAAAAGGATGTTGTTACTATTGGTGTAGGTGATATGTCTCATGAATTTAATTTCTCTAAATTTCGTAGACAACACCGTGAAGAGGAATTGCCTAGTAAAGATGAAATTATTGGTCTTGCTTCTATTGCCGTACCTCCTAGTGATCCTTTAGAATAATATTTGCTAGACCATGAAAATGATATGTTTATGAATGAAAGAAGGGAAATAGATGAAGTACTCTTTAAACGGGAACCCATCCTGCAACACAATTTGCCTGTTGAAATCCTAGAGGATCCTCCTCCACCCAAGGGTGATCCCGTGTTTGAGCTTAAACAGTTACCTGATACTCTTAATATGCTTATCTTGATGAGAAAAAGATTATCCTATTATTATTAGTGCTAACCTTTCAGAGCATGAAGAAGAGAGATTATTGAAAACTCTGAAGAAGCACCGTGCTGCTATTGGATATACTCTTGATGATCTTATGGGTATTAGTCCCACTCTGTGTCAACACAAAATAAATTTGGAGGAAGATGCCAAACCAGTTCGTGATCATCAACGACGGCTGAATCCTAAGATGAAGGAAGTGGTAAGAAAGGAAATACTAAAGCTTCTTGAGGCAGGTATAATTTATCCCGTTGCTGATAGTCAGTGGGTAAGTCATGTCCATTGTGTCCCTAATAAGGGAGGTATTACTGTCGTTCCTAATGATAAATATGAGTTGATCCCACAAAGAATTATTACAGGTTATAGGATGGTAAGTGATTTCCTTAAATTAAATAAAGATACTAAAAAAGATCATTACCCCTTACCTTTTATCGATCAAATGCTAGAAAGATTATCCAAACATACACATTTTTGCTTTCTAGATGATTATTCTGGTTTCTCTCAAATACCTGTGTCAGCCAATGATCAATCAAAGAGTACTTTTACTTGCCATTTTGGTACTTTTGCTTATAGACGTATGCCTTTTGGTTTATGTAATGCACCTGCTACCTTTCAAAGATGCATGATGGCTATATTCTCTGACTTTTGTGAAAAGATTTGTGAGGTTTTCATGGACGATTTCTCTGTCTATGGATCCTCTTTTGACCGAGTTTTGCAGAGATGTGAGGAAACTAATCTTGTCTTGAATTGGGAAAAGTGCCACTTTATGGTTAAAGAAGGTATTGTCTTGGGGCATAAAGTTTCTGAAAGAGGTATTGAGGTTGACAAAGCCAAGGTTGATGCTATTGAAAAGATGCATTGTCCCAAGGACATCAAAGGTATAAGAAGTTTCCCTGGTCATGCCGGTTTTTATAGGAGGTTCATTAAGGACTTCTCAAAAATTTCTCGGCCTCTCACTAATTTATTAAAAAAAATATACCATTTGTTTTTGATGATGATTGTGTAGAAGCATTTGAAATACTTAAGAAAGCATTGATCTCTACACCGATTATTCAGCCACCTAATTGGAATTTACCTTTTGAAATTATGTGTGATGCTAGTCATTATGCTGTAGGTGCTGTTCTAGGGCAAAGAGTTGATAAGAAATTAAATGTTATTCAATATGCTAGTAAAACTCTAGACAATGCTCAGAGAAATTATGATACTACTGGAAAAGAATTCCTAGCAGTTGTATTTGCTTGTGATAAGTTCAGACCTTATATTGTTGACTCTAAAGTAACTATTCACATAGATCATGCTGCTATTAAATATCTTATGGAAAAGAAAGATGCTAAACCTAGACTTATTAGATGGGTTCTCATGTTACAATAATTTGATTTGCATATTATTGATAGAAGGGGAGCTGAGAACCCCGTTGCAGACAACTTGTCTAGGTTAGAAAATGTTCTTGATGACCCACTACCTATTGATGATAGCTTTCCGAATGAACAATTAAATGTCATAAATGCTTCTCATACTGCTCCATGGTTTGCTGATTATGCTAATTACATTGTTGCTAATTTATACCACCTAGTTTCACATACCAGCAAAAGAAAAAGTTCTTCTTTGATTTGAGGCATTACTTTTGGGATGACCCACATCTTTATAAAGAAGGAGTAGATGGTGTTATTAGACGTTGTGTTCCTGAGCATGAACAGGAACAGATCCTATGCAAGTGTCACTCCGAGGCTTATGGAGGACACTATGCTGGAGATAGAACTGCACACAAGGTATTGCAATCCGGTTTTTATTGGCCTACTCTCTTCAAGGATGCCCGTCAGTTTGTCTTGTCTTGTGATGAATGTTAAAGAATTGGTAATATCAGTAGATGTCAAGAAATGCCTATGAATTATTCACTTGTTATTGAACCATTTGATGTTTGGGCTTTGATTATATGGGACCTTTTCCTGCCTCTAATGGTTATACACATATTTTAGTTGCGGTTGATTACGTTACTAAGTGGGTAGAAGCTATTCCAACTAGTAGTGCTGATCATAACACCTCTATTAAGATGCTTAAATAAGTTATTTAATGACTGATGGTGGTTCACGTTTTATTCATGGTGCTTTCTGTAAAATGCTTGCTAAATATGATGTTAATCATAGAATTGCATCTCCTTATCACCCACAGTCTAGTGGTCAAGTAGAATTGAGTAATAGAGAGCTCAAATTAATTTTGCAAAAGACTGTTAATAGATCTAGAAAGAATTGGTCCAAGAAACTTGATGATGCATTATGGGCCTATAGAAATGCATATAAAAATCCTATGGGTATGTCTCTGTATAAAATGGTTTATGGAAAAGCATGTCACTTACCTCTCGAATTAGAACATAAGGCTTATTGGGCTATTAAAGAGCTCAATTATGATTTCAAACTTGCTGGTGAGAAGAGGTTATTTGATATTAGCTCACTTGATGAATGGAGAACCCAAGCCTATGAGAATGCCAAATTATTTAAAGAAAAAGTTAGAAGATGGCATGACAAAAGGATACAAAAGCGTGAGTTTAATGTAGGTGATTATGTATTGCTATACAACTCTCGTTTAAGATTTTTTGCAGGAAAACTTCTCTCTAAATGGGAAGGTCCTTACGTTATCGAGGAGGTCTATCGTTTCGGTGCCATAAAAATCAACAACTTCGAAGGCACAAATCCGAGGTGGTGAACGGTCAAAGAATTAAACATTATATCTCAGGTAATCCTATAAATGTTGAAACCAATGTTATTGAAACCGTAACCCCGGAGGAATACATAAGGGACACTTTCTGGAACGTTTCAGACTCCGAAAAGGAATAAGTATGTGGTACGGTAAGTAAACCGACTCCAAAACAGTTCTAATGGCAATATTTCTCCGTTTTGGAATATTTAGAAAAATAGAAAAATAAGAAGCAGTCCGGGAAGGACACGAGGGCTCCACAAGGGTGGAGGGTGCGCCCTACCCCCCTAGGCACGCACCCTACCTCGTGGGCACCTCGTGTGCTCTCCGGACTCCGTTTTCTTACAGAACACCTATTTTGGTCGGTAAAAATTCGTTATATAATCTCCTAGAGGTTTTGACTCCCGTATCACGCAAAAATCTCAGGTCTTTGTTTCGAGCTGTTTTTCTAACAGATCCAGGTCGTCATGTCGTCTTCAAGTGCCCCCAAGGACCAGTTCTTCGAGAAGGTCATCAACCCAACCTCGCGAAAGTGTTGCAACACCCTCAAACCATTGAGATGTGTGAGGGGCTGTTGCACATCTGCGATGTTGAGGGGCCCAGGAAGACCGGAAGCATAGAGGCAAGGCTCGAGGCATTGGAGCAATAAGTTTTCAAGTGTTAGGAGATGGTGGAGAGTGGACTCGATTCCAATCACATTATGATCACAGAGTTCACCAACAACCACAAGCTGGATGTCAAGGACATTGGGGAGGCCATCTTCAAGCTTCATGAGAAAATCGAGCACCTCCAAGCCCAGATCTATGACCTGCAAAATCAAAACTGTGAGTATGAATATAGATTCAAGAGCATGAGTTTGTCTGCAGATTTGAGGTTTCAGGAGACTCGATCATCCTTCTATGATGGTGAGCCTATGCCTTGGAAGAAGGACGACAAGCCTACGCCATCAACTTCTTCGCCAACAAAGGAGACATAATCACATGGGTATGGGCACTCGCCTTGGCAACTGCCAAGCTTGGGGGAGTGCCCCAGTATCGTATCACCATCACTTCTATCTTTACCGTTTTTCTAAGTTCGATCCTTTTGTTAATATATTGATCTAGTAGTATAAAGCTTTTAGCATGATCAAGTTGTGAGTTTTGCTTTATGATCCTTCTATGTAATCGAGTCTGTGAGCTATATATAATAAAGATTAGTGTTGAGTCAAGGGCTTGATTATTTTGCCATGATCTTGAGTGAATAAAAGAAAAGAGAAAGAATAAAAAAGAGAATAAAAGAGATCATATGAATCTTCTAGAGAGTAATGAGCTCACATATAAAAAGTATGATGAATAAAAGCTGTTGAGAGTTGACAAACATAGTTTTGGTCATCGTTGCAATTAATAGGAAGTAATAAAGAAAGAGAGGTCTTCACATATAAATATACTATCTTGGACATCTTTTATGATTGTGAGCACTCATCAAAATATAACATGCTAAAGATTTGACGTTGGAAAAGGAAGACAATGTAATGGGTTATGTTTTCTTACATCTGAGATAAATTAAATTGTCATGGATCATCCAACATGATTGAGCTTGCCTTTCCCCCTCATGCTAGCCAAATTCTTTGCACCAAGTAGAGATACTACTTGTGCTTCCAAACACCCTTAAACCAGTTTTGCCATGAGAGTCCACCATACCTACCTATGGATTGAGTAAGATCCTTCAAGTAAGTTGTCATCGGTGCAAGCAATAAAAATTGCTCTCTAAATATGTATGATTGATTGGTGTGGAGGAAATAAGCTTTATATGATCATGTGATATGGAAGAAATAAAAGCGACAGACTGCATAATAAAGGTCCATATCACAAGTGGCAATATAAAGTGATGTTCTTTCGCATTAAGATTTTTTGCATCCAACCATAAAAGTGCATGACAACCTCTGCTTCCCTCTGCGAAGGGCCTATCTTTTACTTTCATCTCCTACCTTACATAAGAGTCACGGTGATCTTCACCCTTCCTTTTTACATTTTATCTTTTGGCAAGCACAACATGTTGGAAAGATCCTGGTATATATGGCTAATTAGATGTGAGTTTTCATGAACTATTATTGTTGACATTACCCTTGAGGTAAAACGTTGGGAGGCAAAACTATAAGCCCCTATCTTTCTCTGTGTCCGATTAAAACTCCATACCCATAAGTATTGCGTGAGTGTTAGCAATTGTGAAATACTATATGATAGTTGAGTATGTGGACTTGCTAAAAATCTCTTATATTGACTCTTTCCTATGTTATGATAAATTGCAATTGCTCCAATGACTGAGATTATAGTTTGTTAGTTTCAATGAAGTTTATGATTCATACTTGAAATTGTGATTGAATTGTTACTTTAGCATAAGAGATCATATGACAAGAATTATATAAGTTGTTGTTCTAAGAATGATCATGATGCCCTCATGTCCATATTTTATTTTTATCGACACCTCTATCTCTAAACATGTGGACATATTTTTCGATTTCAGCTTTCACTTGAGGACAAGCGAGGTCTAAGCTTGGGGGAGTTGATACGTCCATTTTGCATCATGCTTTTATATCGATATTTATTACATTATGGGTTGTTATTACACAATATGTCACAATACTTATGCCTATTCTCTCTTATTTTGCAAGGTTTACATAAAGAGGGAGAATGCCGGCAGCTGGGATTCTGGGCTGGAAAAGGAGAAAATACTAGAGACCTATTGTGTACAGCTCCAAAAGTCCTGAAACTTCACGGAAGTCATTTTCAGAATATATAATAAATACTGAGCGCAAGAAGTTCACCAGGGGGGCCACACCCTTCCCACGAGGGTGGGGGCGCGCCCTACCACCCTGGGCGCGCCCCCTACCTCGTGGGCCCCCTGGTGGCCCTCCGATGGCCATCTTCTGCTATATGGAGTCTTTCGATGAGAAAAAAAAATCGTAAGCCATCTTTCTGGACGAGACTCCGCCGCCATGAGGCGGAACCTTGGCAGAACCAATCTAGGGCTCTGGCAGAGCTGTTCTATTGGGGAAACTTCCCTCCGGGAGGGGGAAATCATCGCCATCGTCATCACCAACGATTCTCTCATCGGGAGAGGGCAATCTCCACCAACATCTTCACCAGCACCATCTCCTCTCAAAACCCTAGTTCATCTCTTGTATCCAATTCTTTTCTCCAAGTCCAGGATTGGTACATGTGGGTTGCTAGTAGTGTTAATTACTCCTTGTAGTTAATGCTAGTTGGTTTATTCGATTGAAGATCATATGTTCAGATCCCATATGCATATTAATACCCCTCTGATTATGAACATGAATATGCTTTGTGAGTAGTTACATTTGTTCCTGAGGACATGGGAGAAGTCTTGCTATTAGTAGTCATGTGAATTTGGTATTCGTTTGATATTTTGATGAGATGTATGTTGTATCTCCTCTAGTGGTGTTATGTGAACGTCGACTACATGACACTTCACCATTATTTGGGACTAGAGGAAGGCATTGGGAAGTAATAAGTAGATGATGGGTTGCTAGAGTGACAGAAGCTTAAACCCTAGTTTATGCGTTGCTTCGTAAGGGGCTGATTTGGATCCATATGTTTCATGCTATGGTTAGGTTTACCTTAAGACTTTTGTTGTAGTTGCGGATGCTTGCGATAGAGGTTAATCATAAGTGGGATGCTTGTCCAAGTAAGGACAGTACCCAAGCACCGGTCCACCCACATACCAAATTATCAAAGTATTGAACATGAATCATACGAACGTGATGAAAACTAGCTTGACGATATTCCCATGTGTCCTCGGGAGCGCTTTACATCATATAAGAGTTTGTCCAGGCTTGTCCTTTTCTACAAAAAGGATTGGGCCACCTTGTTGCACTTTATTTACTTTTGTTACTTGTTGCTCGTTACAAATTATCCTATCACAAAACTATCTGTTACCTATTATCTCAGTGCTTGCAGAGAATACCTTGCTGAAAACCGCTTATCATTTCCTTCTGCTCCTCGTTGGGTTCGACACTCTTACTTATCGAAAGGACTACGATATATCCCCTATACTTGTGGGTCATCACACAACATGCCCTGCAAAAACAAGTTAGACGTCCTCTACTTTGTTTGTTGCAAGTTTTACGTGGCTGCTACGGGCTAAGCAAGAACCGTTCTTACCTACGCATCAAAACCACAACGATAGTTCTTCAAGTTAGTGTTGTTTTAACCTTCAAAAGGACCGGACGTAGCCACACTCGGTTCAACTAAAGTTGGAGAAACTGACACCCGCCAGCCACCTGTGTGCAAATCACATCGGTAGAACCAGTCTCGCGTAAGCGTACGCGTAATGTCGTTCCGCGCCGCTTCATCCAACAATACCGCCGAACCAAAGTATGACATGCTGGTAAGAGTATGACTTGTATCGCCCACAACTCACTTGTGTTCTACTCGTGCATATAACATCAACGCATATAACCAGGCTCGGATGCCATTGTTGGGGAACGTAGTAATTTTAAAAAAAACTCCTACGCACACACAGGATCATGGTGATGCCTAGCAACGAGAGGGGAGATTGTGTCCACGTACCCTCGTAGACCGAAAGAGAAAGTGTTAGCACAACGCGGTTGATGTAGTCATACGTCTTCACGATCCAACCGATCCAAGTACCAAACATACGGCACCTCCTAGTTCAGCACACGTTTAGCTCGATGACGTCCCACGAACTCCGATCCAGCAGAGCTTCGAGGGAGAGTTCCATCAGCACGACGGCGTGATGACGGTGATGATGATGCTACCGACGCAGGGCTTCGCCTAAGCACCGCTACGATATGATCGAGATGGATTATGGTGGAGGGTGGCACCGCACATGGCTGGGAGTGATCAACTGATCAACTTGTGTGTCTAGAGGTGTCCCCCTGCCCCCGTATATAAAGGAGGGAGGGAGAGGCCGGCCCTAGAGGGGGCACGCCAAGTGTGGGGAGTCCTACTAGGACTCCCAACTCCTAGTAGGATTCCCCTTTCCTTTCCGGAGTAGGTGAGAAGGGAAGAGGGGGAGAGGGAAAAGGAAAAGGGGGCTGCACCCCTTGTCCAATTTGGACCAAAGGGGGGGGGGCGCCTCCTTCCTTTTGGCCTCTCTCCTCTATTCTCGTATGGCCCAATAAGGCCCAATACTTCTCCCGGTGAATTCCCGTAACTCCCCGGTACTCCGAAAATACCCAAATCACTTGGAACCTTTCTGATGTCCGAATATAGTCATCCAATATATCGATCTTTACGTCTCGACCATTTCGAGACTCCTCGTCATGTCCCCAATCTCATCCGGGACTCCAAACTACCTTCGGTACATCAAATCACATAAACTCATAATACAATCGTCGCCGAAACTTTAAGCGTGCGGACCCTACGGGTTCGAGAACTATGTAGACATGACTGAGACACGTCTCCGGCCAATAACCAATAGCGGAACCTGGATGCTCATATTGGCTGCCACATATTCTACAAAGATCTTTATCGGTCAAACCGCATAACAGCATACGTTGTTCCCTTTGTCATCGGTATGTTACTTTCCCGAGATTCGATCGTCGGTATCTCAATACCTAGTTCAATCTCGTTACTGGCAAGTCTCTTTACTCGTTCCGTAATACATCATCCTGTAACTAACTCATTAGTTACAATGCTTGCAAAGGCTTATAGTGATGTGCATTACCGAGTGGGCCCAGAGATACCTCTCCGACAATCGGAATGACAAATCCTAATCTCGAAATATGCCAACCCAACAAGTACCTTTGGAGACACCTGTAGAGCACCTTTATAATCACCCAGTTACGTTGTGACATTTGGTTGCACACAAAGTGTTCCTCCAGTTAACGGGAGTTGCATAATCTCATAGTCATAGGAACATGTATAAGTCATGAAGAAAGCAATAGCAACAAACTAAACGATCAAGTTCTAAGCTAATGGAATGGGTCAAGTCAATCACATCATTCTCCTAATGATGTGATCCCGTTAATCACATGACAACTCTTTATCTATGGCTAGGGAACTTAACCATCTTTGATCAACGAGCTAGTCAAGTAGAGGCATACTAGTGACACTCTGTTTGTCTATGTATTCACACATGTATCATGTTTCCGGTTAATACAATTCTAGCATGAATAATAAACATTTATCATGATATAAGGAAATAAATAATAACTTTATTATTGCCTCTAGGGCATATTTCCTTCAGAGCTGAGTATGTAGTTGATGGTGGCAACATTCGCCAACTACCAGGAGTTGGTAGACAGGGTTCTTATGATTGAAGGCAAGCAGCAACAGATAGAGAACCGCAAACGGAAGTATGGACAGGGGAAGTACAACTCTGGGGCTCAGTAGAAGCCTTGTTTTACCCCGAACTCAGGAGGACATATTGATACGTCCATTTTGCATCATGCTTTTATATCGATATTTATTGCATTATGGACTGTTATTTCACTTTATGTCACAATACTTATGGCTATTCTCTCTTATTTTACAAGGTTTACATAAAGAGGGAGAATGCCGGCAGCTGGAATTCTGGGCTGGAAAAGGAGAAAATATTAGAGACCTATTCTGCGCAACTCCAAAAGTCCTGAAACTCCACGGAACGTCTTAAAATAAATAAAGAAAAATCCTCGCAAAAGATGAAGGCCAGGGGGCCCACACCCTTCTCACGAGGGTGGGGGGCGCGCCCACCCCCCTAGGGTGCGCCCCCTACCTCGTGGGCCCTCTGGTGGCTCTCCGACGTCCATCTTCTCCTATATGAGGTCTTTCGATGAGAAAAAAATAGGAAGGAACTTTTCGGGACGAGACTCTGCCGCCACGAGGCGGAACCTTGGCGGATCCAATCTAGAGCTCTGGCAGAGCTATTATGTCGGGGATACTTCCCTCCTGGAAGGGGAAATCATCACCATCATCATCACCAACACTCCTCTCATCGGGAGAGGGCAATCTCCATCAACATCTTCGCCAGCACCATCTCATCTCCAAACCCTAGTTCATCTCTTGTATCCAATTCTTGTCTCAAAGTCCGGGATTAGTGCTAGTAGGTTGCTAGTAGTGTTGATTACTCCTTGTAGTTGATGCTAGTTGGTTTAATTGGTGGAAGATCATATGTTCAGATCCTATATGCATATTATTACCCCTCTGGTTATGAACATGAATATGCTTTGTGAGTAATTACGTACGTTCCCGAGGACAAGGGAGAAGTCTTGCTATGAGTACTCATGTGAATTTGGTATTCGTTTGATATTTTGATAAGATGTATGTTGTCGAGCCTCTAGTGCTGTTATGTGAACGTCGACTACATAACACTTCACCATTATTTGGGCCTAGAGGAAGGCATTGGGAAGTAATAAGTAGATGATGGGTTGCTAGAGTGACAGAAGCTTAAACCCTAGTTTATGCGTTCATAAGGGGCTGATTTGGATCCACATGTTTCATGCTATGGTTAGGTTTACCTTAATACTTTTGTTGTAGTTGCGGATGCTTGCAATAGAGGTTAATCATAAGTGGGATGCTTGTTCAAGTAAGAACAGCACCCAAGCACCGGTCCACCCACATATCAAATTATCAAAGTATCGAACATGAATCATATGAACGTGATGAAAACTAGCTTGACGATATTCCCATGTGTCCTCGGGGGCGCTTTTCCTATTATAAGTGTTTGTTCCGGCTTGTCCTTTGCTACAAAAGGATTGGGCCACCCTGCTGCACTTTATTTACTTTTGTTACTTGTTGCTCGTTACAATTTATCCTATCACAAAACTATCTATTACCACTTATTTCAGTACTTGCAGAGAATACCTTGCTGAAAACCGCTCATCATTTCCTTCTGCTCCTCGTTGGGTTCGACACTCTTACTTATCGAAAGGACTACGATAGATCCCCTATACTTGTGGGTCATCAAGACTCTTTTCTGGCGCCGTTGCCGGGGAGTGTAGCGCCTTTGGTAGGTGGAATTTGGTAAGGAAAAATTTATATACTATGCTGAAATTTACTGTCACTTGTTACTATGGAAAGTAATTCTCTGAGGGGCTTGTTCGGGGTATCTTCACCCCATCCAGTAGAGCAAAGAGTTGCTCCTCAACCTACTGAACCTATTGAAAATGAAACTCCTTTTGAATTTCCTTCGGCTTTGATGGAAAAATTGCTAGCTAACCCTTTTACAGGAGATGGAACAAAGCATCCTGATGAGCACTTAATATATGTGGATGAAGTTTGTGGATTATTTAAGCTTGCAGGTATACCCGATGATGTTGCTAAGAAGAAGGTCTTCCCTTTATCTTTGAAGGGAGACGCATTGGTATGGTATAGGCTATGTGATGATATGAGATCATGGGACTATAAAAGATTGAAGTTGGAATTTCATCAAAAGTATTGCCCTATGCATCTTGTTCATCGTGATCGCAATTATATATATATAATTTTTGGCCTCGCGAAGGAGAAAGCATCGCTCAAGCTTGGGGGAGGCTTAAATCAATGTTATATTCATGCCCCAATCATGAGCTCCCGAGAGAAATAATTATGCAAAGTTTTTATGCTCGGCTTTCTTAAAACAATCATACCATGCTCGATATTTCTTGTGCTCGCTCTTTTATGATGAAGACTATTGAATTCAGATGGAATTTATTGGATAGAATTAAACGCAACTCTAAAGATTGGGACCTCGATGAAAGTATGGAGTCAGGTATGACACCTAAGTTTGATTGTGTTAAATCTTTTATGGATACCGATATTTTCCGTAAGTTTAGCACTAAATATGGACTTGACTCTGAGATAGTAGCTTCTTTCTGTGAATCTTTTGCTACTTATGTTGATCTCCCTAAGGAGAAGTGGTTTAAATATCATCCTCCCATAGAAGTAAAAGTAGCTGCACCTATTAAAGTTGAAGAAAAGACTGTCACTTACCATGATCCTGTTGTTCCTACTGCTTATGTTGAGAAACCACCTTTCCCTGTTAGAGTAAAGGATCATGCTAAAGCTTCAAGTGTTGTTCATAAAAGCAATATTAGAACTTATACACCACCTGAGCAAGTTAAAGTAGAACCTAAAATTGCTATTGTTAAAGATCTCTTGTCTGATAATATTGATGGGCATGTTATTTAGTTTGAAGGTGAAACTGCTAGAATTGCTGAACCTTGTGATAAAGATAAACATAGACCTATGGTAGGCGTGCCTCTTATTTCTGTTAAAATAGGAGATCACTGTTATCATGGCTTATGTGATATGGGTTCCAGTGCTAGTGTTATACCTCATGACTTATACTAATAAATTATGCATGATATTGCACCTGTTGAGTTAGAAGATATTGATGTCACAATTAAACTTGCTAATAGAGATACTATTTCACCAATTGGAATTGTTAGAGATGTTGAAGTCTTGTGTGGGAAAACTAAATAGCCTGCTGATTTTCTTGTTCTTACTTCTCCGCAAGATAGCTTTTGTCCCATTATATTTGGTAGACCCTTCTTGAACACTGTTAATGCTAAGATAGACTACGAAAAGAATGTTGTTACTATTGGCTTGGATGATATGGTTCATGAGTTTAATTTCTCTAAATTTAGTAAACAACATCATGAGGAAGAATTACCTAGTAAGGATGAAATTATTGGTCTTGCTTCTATTGCCGTACCTCCTAGTGATCCTTTAGAATACTATTTGCTAGACCATGAAAATGATATGTTCATGAATGAAAGAAGGGAAATAGATGAAGTATTCTTTAAACAGGAACCTATTCCACATCACAATTTGCCTGTTGAAATTTTAGGGGATCCTCCTCCACCCAAGGGTGATCCCGTGTTTGAGCTTAAACCTCTGCCTGATAATCTTAAATATGCTTATCCTGATGAAAAAAAGATATATCATGTTATTATTAGTGCTAACCTTTCAAAGCATGAAGAAGAAATATTATTGAAAACTCTGAAGAAGCATCGTGCTGCTATTGGATATACTCTTGATGATCTTAAGGGAATTAGTCCCACTCTATGTCAACATAAAATAAATTTGGAAGCAAATGCCAAACTAGTTCGTGATCCTCAACAACGTCTGAATCCTAAAATGAAAGAAGTGGTAAGAAAAGAAATATTAAAGCTTCTGGAAGCAGGTATAATCTATCCCGTTGTTGATAGTGAGTGGGTAAGTCATGTCCATTGTGTCCCTAAGAAGGGAGGTATTACTGTTGTTCCTAATGATAAAGATGAATTGATTCCACAAAGAATTATCACAGGTTATAGGATGGTTATTGATTTCCGTAAATTAAATAAAGCTACTAAGAAAGATCATTACCCCTTACCTTTTATTGATCAAATGCAAGAAAGATTATGCAAACACACACACTATTGCTTTCTAGATGGTTATTCTGGTTTCTCTCAAATACCTGTGTCGGCTAGAGATCAATCAAAGACTACTTTTACATGCCCTTTTGGTACTTTTGCTTATAGACGTATACCTTTTGGTTTATGTAATGCACCTGCTACCTTTCAAAGATGCATGATGGCTATATTCTCTGACTTTTGTGAAAAGATTTGTGAGGTTTTCATGGACGACTTTTCCGTCTATGGTTCCTCTTTTGATGATTGCTTGAGCAATCTTGATCGAGTTTTGCAGAGATGTGAAGAAACTAATCTTGTCTTGAATTGGGAAAAGTGCCATTTTATGGTTAATGAAGGTATTGTCTTGGGGCACAAAGTTTCTGAAAGAGGTATTGAAGTTGATAAAGCCAAGGTTGATGCTATTGAAAAGATGCCATGTCCCAAGGACATCAAAGGTATAAGAAGTTTCCTTGGTCACGCCGGATTTTACAGGAGGTTCATTAAGGACTTCTCAAAAATTTCTCGGCCTCTGACTAATTTATTGCAAAAAGATATACCATTTGTCTTTGATGATGATTGTGTAGAAGCATTTGAAATACTTAAGAAAGCATTAGTCTCTGCACCTATTGTTCAGCCACCTGATTGGAATTTACCCTTTGAAATTATGTGTGATGCTAGTGATTATGCTGTAGGTGTTGTTCTAGGGCAAAGAGTTGATAAGAAATTAAATGTTATTCATTATGCTAGTAAGACTCTAGACAATGCTCAAAGAAATTATGCTACTAGTGAAAAAGAGCTTTTAACAGTTGTATTTGCTTGTGATAAGTTCAGACCTTATATTGTTGATTCTAAAGTAACTATTCACACTGATCATGCTGCTATTAAATACCTTATGGAAAAGAAAGATGCTAAACCTAGACTTATTAGATGGGTTCTCTTGCTACAAGAATTTGATTTGCATATTGTTGATAGAAAGGGAGCTGAGAACCCCGTTGCAGACAACTTGTCTAGGTTGGAAAATATTCTTGATGACCCACTACCTATTAATGATGACTTTCCTGATGAACAATTAAATGTTATAAGTACTTCTCGTAGTACTCCATGGTATGCTGATTATGCTAATTATATTGTTGCTAAGTTTATACCACCTAGCTTCACATACCAGCAAAAGAAAAAGTTCTTCTATGACTTGAGACATTACTTTTGGGATGACCCACATCTTTATAAAGAAGGAGTAGATGGTGTTATTAGACGTTGTGTACCTGAGCATGAACAGGAACAGATCCTACGCAAGTGTCATTCCGAGTCTTATGGAGGACACCACGCTGGAGATAGAACTGCACATAAGGTATTGCAATCTGGTTTTTATTGGCCTACTCTCTTCAAGGATGCCCGTAAGTTTGTCTTGTCTTGTGATGAATGTCAAAGAATTGGTAATATTAGTAGACGTCAAGAAATGCCTATGAATTATTCACTTGTTATTGAACCATTTGATGTTTGGGGCTTTGATTATATGGGACCTTTTCCTGCCTCTAATGGATACACACATATTCTAGTTGCTGTTGATTACGTTACTAAGTGGGTAGAAGCTATTCCAACTAGTAGTGCTGATCATAACACTTCTATTAAAATGCTTAAAGAAGTTATTTTTCCGAGGTTTGGAGTCCCTAGATATTTAATGACTGATGGTGGTTCACACTTTATTCATGGTGCCTTCCGTAAAATGCTTGCTAAATATGATGTTAATCATAGAATTGCATCTCCTTATCACCCACAGTCTAGTGGTCAAGTAGAGTTGAGCAATAGAGAGCTCAAATTAATTTTGCAAAAGACTGTTAATAGGTCTAGAAAGAATTGGTCTAAGAAACTTGATGATGCATTATGGGCATATAGAACTGCATATAAAAATCCTATGGGTATGTCTCCGTATAAAATGGTTTATGGAAAAGCATGTCACTTACCTCTCGAACTAGAACATAAGGCATATTGGGCTATTAAAGAGCTCAACTATGATTTTAAACTTGCCGGTGAGAAGAGGTTATTTGATATTAGCTCACTTGATGAATGGAGAACCCAAGCTTATGAAAATGCCAAGTTGTTTAAAGAAAAAGTTAAAAGATGGCATGACAAAAGGATACAAAAGCGTGAGTTTAATGTAGGTGATTATGTATTGCTATACAACTCTCGTTTAAGATTTTTTGCAGGAAAACTTCTCTCTAAATGGGAAGGCCCCTACGTTATCGAGGAGGTCTATCGTTCCGGTGCCATAAAAATCAACAACTTCGAAGGCACAAATCCGAAGGTGGTAAACGGTCAAAGAATTAAACATTATATCTCAGGTAATCCCATAAATGTTGAAACCAATATTATTGAAACCGTAACCCCGGAGGAATACATAAGGGACACTTTCCGGAACGTTTCAGACTACGAAAAGGAATAGGTATGTGGTACGGTAAGTAAACCGACTCCAAAACAATTTTTAAGGCAATATTTCTCCGTTTTGGAATATTTAGAAAAATAGAAAAATAAGTAGCAGTCCGGGAAGGACACGAGGGCCCCACGAGGGTGGTGGGCGCGCCCTACCCCCTGGGCGCGCCCCCTACCTCGTGAGCACCTCGTGTGCCTTCCGGACTCCGTTTTCTTGCACGTTACGTATTTTGGTCGGTAAAAATTCATTATATAACCTCCCGAAGGTTTTGACTCCCGTATCACGCAAAAATCTCCTGTTTTTGTTTCAAGCTGTTTTTCTGACAGATCTAGGTTATCATGACGGCCCCAAAGCCTCCGAGGACAAGTTCTTCGAGAAGGTCATCAACCCTTACCTCGCGGAGGTGCTGCGACACCCTCAAACCATTGAGTTGCGTGATGGGTTGCTGCACATCCGCGATGAAGAGGGACCAAAGGGGACCGGAAGCATGGAAACGAGGCTCGAAGCAGTGGAGCAACAAGTTTTCAAGTGCCAAAGGATGGTTGAGCGTGGAATTAACGCTAGCCACATGATGCTAGCGGAGTTCACTAACAACTATGAGCCAGATGCCAAGAACACCGAGGCCATCTTCAAGCTACATGAGAAGATCGAGCACCTCCAAGCCCAAGTCTATGACCTTCAAAACCAAAACTGTGAGTATGAATATAGATTCAAAAGAATGAGTTTGGCTGTAGATTTGAGGATTCCGGAGACTCGATCATCTTTCTATGATGGTGAACCTATGACCTGGAAGATGGATGACAAGCCCGCGTCATCAACACCACCTCCACCTTCTCCTCCAACAAAGAAGAATTGAGTATCTGGGTATGGGCACTCCCCTTGGCAACTGCCAAGCTTGGGGGAGGTGCCCCGGTATCGTATCACAATCACAACTCCTATCTTTACCGTTTTTCTTAGTTCGATCCTATTAGTAGTATCTTGATCTAGTAGAATAAAGTTTATGGCATGATCTAGTTTTGAGTTTTGCTTTATGATCTCTCTATGTAATCGAGTCCGTGAGCTATATATAATAAAGATTAGTGTTGAGTCAAGGGCTTGATTATTTTGCCATGATCTTGGGTGAATAAAAGAAAGAAGAAAAGAATAAAAAGAAACAAAAGTTCATATTGATCTTATTGAGAGTAATGACTTCACATAGAAAGAGTATGATGATTAAAAGTTGTTGGGAGTTGGCAGACATAGCTTTGGTCATTGTTGCAATTAATAGGAAGTAATAAGGAAAGAGAGGTTTCACATATAGATATATTATCATTGACATCTTTTATGATTGGGAGCACTCATTAAAATATGACATGCTAAAGAGTTGATGTTGGACAAGGAAGACAACGTAATGAGTTATGTCTTTCTTATATCTGAGATAAAGTATGTTGTCATGGTTCCTCTAACTTGTTGAGCTTGCCTTTCCCCCTCATGCTAGCCAAATTCTCAGCACCAAGTAGAAATACTACTTGTGCTTCCAAAATCCCTAAACCAGTTTTGCCATGAGAGTCCACCATATCTACCTATGGATTGAGTAAGATCCTTCAAGTAAGTTGTCATCGGTGCAAAGCAATAAAAATTGCTCTAAATATGTATGATTGATTGGTGTGGGAGAAATAAGCTTTATACGATCTTGTGATGTGGAAGTAATAAAAGCGACGGACTGCATAATAAAGGTTCATATCACAAGGGCAATATAAAGTGACGTTCTTTCGCATTGAGATTTTATGCATCCAACCATAAAAGTGCATGGCAACCTCTGCTCCCCTCTGCGAAGGGCCTATCCTTTATTATTATCTTCTACCTTATGCAAGAGTCATGGTGATCTTCACCTTTTCCTTTTTCATTTTATCCTTTGGCAAGCTCAGCATGTTGGAAAGAACATGACATATATATATATATATCTAATTGGATGTAGGGGAGCATGAACCATTATTGTTGACATTACCCTTGAGGTAAAAGGTTGTGGGGCAAAACTATAAGCCCCTATCTTTCTCTGTGTCCGATTAAAACTCCGTAACCACAAGTATTGCGTGAGTGTTAGCAATTATGGGGGACTAAATGATAGTTGAGTATGTGGACTTGCTTTTTAGCTCTGACATAGACTCTTTCCGATGTTATGATAAATTGCAATTGCTTCAATGACTGAGATTATAGTTTGTCGGAGCCCAATAAGGTTTATGATTTATACTTTTGCATTGTGAATAGATCATCACTTGAACATAAGTAATCATATGACAAAATCTATATAAGTTGCTGTTATGAGAATAATCATGATGCCTTCATGTCCGTATTTTATTTTTATCGACGCCTCTACCTCTAAACATGAGGACATATTTATTGTTATCGGCTTTTCGCTTGAGGACAAGCGAGGTCTAAGCTTGGGGGAGTTGATACGTCCATTTTGCATCATGCTTTTATACCGATATTTATTGCATTATGGACTGTTATTTCACTTTATGTCACAATACTTATGGCTATTCTCTCTTATTTCACAAGGTTTACATAAAGAGGGAGAATGCCGGCAGCTAGAATTCTGGGCTGGAAAAGGAGAAAATATTAGAGACCTATTCTGCGCAACTCCAAAAGTCCTGAAACTCCACGAAACGTCTTAAAATAAATAAAGAAAAATACTCGCAAAAGATGAAGGCCAGGGGCCCACGCCCTTCTCACGAGGGTGGGGGGGCGCCTCCCCCCCTAGGGCGCGCCCCCTACCTCGTGGGCCCCTTGGTGGCTCTCCGACGTCCATCTTCTCCTATATGAGGTCTTTCGATGAGAAAAAAATAGGAAGGAACTTTTCGGGACGAGACTCCGCCGCCACGAGGCGGAAACTTGGCGGATCCAATCTAGAGCTCCGGCAGAGTTGTTCTGCCGGGGATACTTCCCTCCCGGAAGGGGCAATCATCACCATCGTCATCACCAACACTCCTCTCATCGGGAGAGGGAAATCTCCATCAACATCTTCACTAGCACCATCTCATCTCCAAACCCTAGTTCATCTCTTGTATCCAGTTCTTGTCTCAAATTCCGCGATTGGTGCTAGTAGGTTGCTAGTAGAGTTGATTACTCCTTTTAGTTGATGCTAGTTGGTTTAATTGGTGGAAGATCATATGTTCAGATCCTATATGCATATTATTACCCCTCTGATTATGAACATGAATATGCTTTGTGAGTAATTACGTTCGTTCCTGAGGACAAGGGAGAAGTCTTGCTATGAGTAGTCATGTGAATTTGGTGTTCGTTTGATATTTTGATAAGATGTATGTTGTCTAGCCTCTAGTGGTGTTATGTGAACGTCGACTACATAACACTTCACCATGATTTGGGCCTAGAGGAAGGCATTGGGAAGTAATAAGTAGATGATGGGTTGCTAGAGTAACATAAGCTTAAACCCTAGTTTATGCTTTGCTTCGTAAGGGGTTGATTTGGATCCACATGTTTCATGTTATGGTTAGGTTTACCTTAATACTTTTGTTGTAGTTGCGAATGCTTGCAATAGAGGTTAATCATAAGTGGGATGCTTGTTCAAGTACGAACAGCACCCAAGCACCGGTCCACCCACATATCAAATTATCAAAGTATTGAACGCGAATCATATGAACGTGATGAAAACTAGCTTGACGATATTCCCATGTGTCCTCGGGAGCACTTTTCCTATTATAAGAGTTTGTTCCGGCTTGTCCTTTGCTACAAGAGGATTGGGCCACCTCCAGCTTGTCCTTTGCTACAAAAGGATTGGGCCACCCTGGTGCACTTTATTTACTTTTGTTACTTGTTGCTCGTTACAATTTATCCTATCACAAAACTATCGGTTACCACTTATTTCAGTACTTGCAGAGAATACCTTGCTAAAAACCGCTTATCATTTCCTTCTGCTCCTCGTTGGGTTCGACACTCTTACTTAGTGAAAGGACTACGATATATCCCCTATACTTGTGGGTCATCACATACCCATCATAACCATGGAGGCCATTCTCACAATGGAGGAAGTTCACATAACCACAGTGGTCCTAAGAATGGAAACGGGAATGGAGGAAACAACAGTCAGAGCCGTTCCAACCCGGCAACACCCGCCAAGAAAGATTTGAGCCATGTTACCTGTTTCAAGTGCAAGAAGACTAGACACTACGCCAATGATTGTTCCGAGTTAAAGAATGGTAATGGAAATGGAAGCTCTGGAAAGAAGCCCAACCCTTTCACCAGAGGGCAGGTGAACCACATCAACATGGACGAAGTTGAAGAGCAGCCCGATGTAGTTATTGGTAAGTTTTCGATTAAGTCATTTACAGCTATTGTCCCTTTTGACACCGTTGCATCGCATTCATACATATCAAGGGGATTTGTGGATAAGTTTAAGTTGCCCACTGTAGCCCTTAAGACACCTATGTTAGTAAGCTCACCTGGAGCGGAGTATAAGGCTAGCAGAGGGTGTTTTCAGTTGCCATTAACCATAGGTAGGCTTGTTTTCCCCTCAGACCTAATAATTTTGGAGTCACAAGGATTGGATGTGATACTAGGCATGGATTGGCTATCGATGTATGGAGGAAATATCGATTGTTCTAGTAAGTCAATTCTCCTCACCACCCAGAGGGTAAAAGGATCAAGTATGTGGCTAGGCATGCGCCAAGGAGGACTCAAGTGAATTCACTTTCGGGAGTTGTTCAGGAGGAAGTGCCAGTTGTGAAGGATTATCCCGACGTATTCCCGGAGGAACTACCAGGCATGCCACCAGATCGAGATATAGAATTTTTGATAGGGTTGTTACCAAGCACCGGACCAATATCGAAGAGACTGTATCGGATGCCCGGAAATTATCTGGAGGAAATTAAGAAACATATTAAGGAGTTATTGGAGAAAGGTTATATTCGACCAAGTTCATCACCGTGGGGAGCCCCAGTGCTCTTAGTTGAGAAGAAGGATGGATCTTTGAGAATGGTTGTGGATTACCGTGCGCTGAATGAGGTGACGATCAAGAACAAATACCCACTACCGATGATCAATGATTTGTTTGACCAGCTGCAGGGAGCTAAAGTATTCTTGAAGATCGATCTTCGATCAGGATACCACCAGCTGAAGATCCGAGAACATGATATACCTAGGACAACTTTTACCACAAGGTACGGGCTATATGAGTACACTGTCATGTCTTTTGTTTTGACTAACGCCCCTGCCTACTTTTTGAGTATGATGAATAAGGTGTTCATGGAGTTCTTGGATAAGTTTGTTGTGGTGTTCATTGATGATATACTGGTGTACTCGAAGAATGAAGAAGAACACAAGGAACATTTGCACTTGGTTCTTGAGAAGCTCAAGGAACATAAGCTATATGCCAAGTTCAGCAAATGTGAGTTTTGGTTGAAGGAAGTTGGATTTTCTTGGACATGTTATATCTGGAGAAGGAATAGCAGTAGACCCTACTAAAGTTCAATCTGTCACAGAGTGGTTAGCACCCACCTCAGTTGGAGAGATACGCAGTTTTCTTGGACTCACAGGATATTACCGGAGATTCATTGAGAATTTTTCCAAGATTGTGAAGCCCATGATGGAGTTATTGAAGAAGGACACCATGTTCAAATGGACCGAAGAATGTGAGGCTAGTTTTCAGGAGTTGAATAAATGTTTAGTTACAGCCCCAGTGCTAATTCTTCCGGATATACGCAAGGACTTCCAAGTATATTGTGATGCTTCTTGCCACGGACTTGGAGGTGTACTTATGCAAGACGGAAGAGTTGTTTCATATGCCTCATGTCAGCTTCGACCTCATGAGTTGAATTATGACACACATGATTTGGAGTTAGCAGCCGTAGTGCATGTGCTCAACACCTGGAGACATTTTCGTATAGGAAACCATTGTGATGTATACACGGATCATAAGACTTTGAAGTACATCTTCATGCAGAACGAGTTGAATCTCAGGCAAAGGAGATGGTTGGAGCTAATAAAGGATTATGATATGAAGCTGCATTATCATCCAGGAAAGGCCAATGTTGTAGTAGACGCTTTGAGCCGCAAGAGTTATGTTAACACTCTCGTGACCGAAGGATTACCGCAAGAGTTAGCTGAAGGTCTTAGAGAACTTCAAATGGAGATAGTTTCGAGAGATTTTGTTGCAAATTGGAAGTTCATTCCATGTTGGGAAAGATTCGAGAAGCCTAGAAGACTGATAAGGAGATTGCGAAGATAAAGGAAAATATGAGTAAAGGAAAAGCCAAAGGTTTTCGTGACGATGAACATGGAACTTTATGGTTTGAGGATCGTATTATGTGCCAAATAACCCAAAAATCAGGAAATTAATACTTCAGGAGGCCCATGACTCGCCATACTCGATTCACCCAGGAAACACCGATGTATTTGGATTTGAAGGAACATTTCTGGTGGACAGGTATGAAGAAGGATTTTTCTAAGTATGTAGCCGGATGTGACGTATGTCAGAGAGTTAAGGCAGAACACGAGAAACCAACAAGATTACTTCAGCCTATGGCAATACCTGTATGGTAGTGGGATAAGCTTGGCATGGATTTCATCACCGGATTACTGAGGACACGATCAGGTTACGATTCCATTTGGGTAGTAGTAGATCGCTTGACCAAAGTGGCTCATTTTATCCCTGTGAAAACCACTTATACGAGCGCGAAGTGGGCCAAGATATATATGACCAGGATCGTTTGTCTGCATGGAGTTTCGAGGACCATCATATTAGATAGAGGAACACAATTTACCTTGAAGTTTTGGAATCAATTACACCATACTTTGGGTACCAGGCTAGAGTTCAATACAACCTTTCATCCGCAGACAGATGGACAGACCGAGAGAGTCAACCAGATTCTAGAGGACATGTTGAGAGCTTGTGCGCTAGATTACGTTTCTAGTTGGGATGATAATTTGCCTTATGCAGAGTTCTCATATAACAACAGTTACCAGGCTAGTTTGAAGATGGCCCCTTTCGAAGCTTTGTATGGAAGAAGGTGCAGAACACCATTGATGTGGGATGAAGTTGGAGACCGTCAATTGTTCGGACCAGATTTAATCAAAGAGTCTGAAGAGAAGGTTAAGTTGATTTGTGATAGACTGAAGGTATCTCAATCTAGGCATAAGAGTTATGCTGACACTAAATGCAAGGAGGTAGCCTATCAAGTCGGAGACAGAGCATATCTCCGTGTGTCCCCACTTCGAGGAGTTAAATGATTTGGAGTCAATGGAAAGTTAGCCCCAAGATTTGTAGGACCTTATAGAATTTTGGAACGTATGGGAGAACTGGCCTACAAGTTGGAGTTACCCGAAGGATTGCCAGGAGTTCATGATCTGTTTCACATTTCCCAGTTGAAGAAGTGACATGCAAAGATGGCCGATATTCCTCTTAGAGATACAGTGCCCCTAGAAGCAATTCAGTTGGAGAGTGACCTAACCTATGAGGAGAAACCCATCAAGATTCTCGAGTTTGCTAGCCGTGTTACACGCAGCAAGGTCATCAAGTTTTGCAAAGTTCAGTGGAGCCACCATACCGAGGAAGAAGCCACCTAGAAGCGAGAAGAGGACCTACGGAAAAACCACCCACACCTATTTGCTAGCCAACCCAATTCTCAAGGGCGAGATTCATCTTAAGGGGGGTAGGTTTGTAACATCCCAATTTTCAATTTGGATGTTAATCACTAGGTCATCATATGCATTGCTACCTCTTGAGCATTGCGTTGGTTTTCCCTTGAAGAGGAAAGGGTGATGTAGTAAAGTAGCATAAGTATTTCCCTCAGTTTTTGAGAACCAAGGTATCAATCCAGTAGGAGATCACGCTCGAGTCCCATGCACCTACACAAACAAATAAGAACCTCGCAACCAACGCGATAAAGGGGTTGTCAATCCCTTCACGGTCACTTATGAGAGTGAGATCTGATAGATATGATAAGATAATATTTTTGGCATTTTTATGATAAAGAGAAATAAAGATGCAAAGTAAAATAAACGACAATAGAAATAGCTAAGTGTTGGAAGATTAATATGATGGAAGATAGATCCGGGGCCATAGGTTTCACTAGTGGCTTCTCTCAAGAGCATAAGTATTACGGTGGGTAAACGAATTACTGTCGAGCAATTGATAGAATTGAGCATAGTTATGAGAATATCTAGGTATGATCATGTATATAGGCATCACGTCCGTGACAAGTAGACCGAAACGATTCTACATCTACTACTATTACTCCACACATCGACCGCTATCCAGCATGCATCTAGAGTATTAAGTTCATAAGAACATAGTAATGCTTTAAGTAAGATGACATGATGTAGAGGGATAAACTCATGCAATATGATATAAACCGCATCTTTTTATCCTCAATGGCAACAATACAATACGTGCCTTGCTGCCCTTGCTCTCACTTGGAAAGGACACCGCAAGATTGAACCCAAAGCTAAGCACTTCTGCAATTGCAAGAAAGATCAATCTAGTAGGCCAAACCAAACTGATAATTCGAAGAGACCTGCCAAGATAACCAATCATACATAAAAGAATTCAGAGGAGATTCAAATATTGTTCATAGATAAACTTGATCATAAACAACAATTCATCGGATCTCGACAAACACACCGCAAAAGAAGATTACATCGAATAGATCTCCAAGAAGATCGAGGAGAACTTTGTATTGAGATCCAAAGAGAGAGAAGAAGCCTTCTAGCTACTAGCTATGGACCCGAAGGTCTGAAGTAAACTACTCACACATCACCGGAGAGGCCATGGAGTTGATGTAGAGGCCCTCCATGATCAATGCCCCCTTCGGCGGAGCTCCGAAAAAGGCCCCAAGCTGGGATCTCTCGGGTATAGAAGGTTGCGGCGGTGGAATTAGGTTTTCGTGGTGCTCCTAGATGTTTGGGGGGTACGTGGATATATATAGGAGGAAGAAGTACGTCGGTGGAGCAACGAGGGGCCCACGAGGGTGGAGGGCGCGCCCCGGGGGTAGACGCGCCCCCTGCCTCGTGGCCCCACTCCAAGTCTCCTAGATTACGTTCGTTGAGAAAATCACGTTCCCGAAGGTTTCATTCCGTTTGGACTCCGTTTGATATTCCTTTTCAGCGAAACTGTAAATAGGCAAAAAACAGCAATTTGGGCTGGTCCTCCGGTTAGTAGGTTAGTCCCAAAAATGATATAAAAGTGTAAAATAAAGCCCATTAACATCCAAAATAGATAATATAATAGCATGAAGCAATCAAAAAATATAGATACGTTGGAGACGTATCATGCATCCATATTAGCATTTTTAATTTGGTTTATTTGGACACTTTGATACAAGAGACCTTAAGAAACTCAAGGACCATGTGAGAGAGTTGGAGGTTTTCATATAATTCCATTTTTGAATTTTCAAAAATTGGTAAATTGGATCAAGGTGATTTTTTTATTTGAAATTATTTTTCCAATTATTTCAAAATAAATAAAATAATTAGAGAAGATAATATGACTCCTTCAAAATAGAGGAAATAATGGAAATTTAATTTTGAATAAAAATATATATTTTTATTTGAATTTTATTTGAGATTTTATTCGGTTAAATTAGGGAAAAATTGCATTTTCAAGAATTGCATTTTAGCCTTGAAAAATGTTCACGTGGTCCTAAATATTAGGAGAGGACCGTAAAAATTATTTTTGGGACTTTAGGATTTTTATTTATTTTATTTTGGATTTTTTCTCTGCGGCCAAATTATTTTAAAAAATCCTTTTGGACCGAACTGGGCCAAAGGCCTAGCCGGCCCGCTCGCCGCCGCCTTCCCCGCCGTAACTACGCCGGACTCCAGCCAGAGTCCGAGCCGGCCACGCCGCCGCCGCCCCTTGCCCAAGTCGGACCCCCCGAGGCCCTTTATATAGCCGCCCCCTCTCCTCCTCAACCCGCCCCGCAACTTAGACCTCGCTTGTCCTCAAGCGAAAACCGAAATCGAAAAACATGTCCACACGCTTAGAGAGAGAGAGGTGTCAATAAAAAATAGGGACATAGAAGCATCATGCATATTATTATAACAACAACAAAGTTTAACATAAAACTTTCACATAGAACTTTCATCATATAAATCCTCATGAACAAGTAACAATCCATCACAATATCGAAGTATAAAGTATAAACTCTATTGAAAACCAACAACCTATGTTCTCAATCAACTTTGCAACTACAATTCATCATCTTTTCAGGAAGGGCCATGTATCGGAGCCTTTTGACAAGTCTACACACTCAACCATCATATAGTTTTCTATGATTGCTAACACTCACCGCATACACATGAGTAAAAAGTTTCAACCAGCACATAGAAAGATAGGGGCTTATAGTTTCGCCTCCCAACGTATTCACCTCAAGGGTGATGTCAACAATAATAACTCATGCTCATCCATATCCAACTGGATATATGTGCCTAGATCTTTCCTCACCACATGATGCTTGAAAAAGATAAAATAAAAAGGAATAGGGGAGAATACTTTCACTCTTGCATAAAAGTAAATACATAAAAGTAAAAGATAGGCCCTTCGCGGAGGGAAGCAGAGGTTGTCATGCGCTTTTTGGTTGTATGCTCAGTTTCTTAGTGCAAAAGAATGTCACGTTATATGCCCCTTGTGATAGCAACCTTTATTTTGCAGTCTATCGCTTTTATTATTTTACCATCACAAGTTCGTACAACGCTCAATTTTTTCTTACACTAAATGATCTGACACATTTAGATGCAATTTTTATTGCCTTATTGCACCGACACGACTTACTTGAAGGATCTTACTCAATCCATAGGTAGGTATGGTGGACTCTCAAAACAAGATTTGGGTTTAGGGGTCTATGACAATATAACTTCTATGTGGATATGAACAAACATAAATCATTACATTGTCTTCCTTGTCCAATGTCAAATTTTTTGGCATATAATATTTTGATGGGGGCTCACAATCATGAAAGATGTCCAAGATAGTGAATTTGCATGCGAATCTTCTCTTCCCTTATTAATTCTTTCATGGATTGCATCATTGACCAATGCTATGTTTGTCAATATCCACTAAATTTTACCACTTATACTTTTCCTTATGTGATGTCATTACTTACCATAAGATTAGCATATGATCTTTTTCATTTATTTTCCTTTCTTTTTATTGAAACATAAAAGTAAAGAAAGCAAAACTCAAACTAAATTTATTATATATCTCGCACACAATTACAAAGATAGGTAGATCACTAAGCAAACACTTGAAAAGAAAGGATCGAACTAAAATTTTATTTAACTAAATCAAACGATAACTAAAGATCGAAATAAGATAAATAAAGGAAAATATAATGGTGGTGATACGATACCAGGGCACCTCCCCCAAGCTTGGCACAAGCCAAGGGGAGTGGCCGTACCATGAACTCAAGCTTCCTTTGGTGGTGAAGAAGAAGGTGGTGGTGATGATGTAGTAGCAAGTTTATCCTCCGGTTTCCATGGTAGTGGCTCACCATCCAAAGAGGAAGAACGAGTCTTGCGATTCCAGCAACTCGCAGCCAAACTCATACCTTTAAACCTTATCTCATATTCAAAAACTTGGTTCTGGAGATCATAGATCTGGTGTCGGGGGCGATGCTGATTCCCGCCAACACCTATGGGGATAGGGCCCCTTTCAGTTCGGTGGGGGGCGGAGAGCGCGCAAAGAGCGGATCGAGGCAGTGCACGCGGGGCGATTTTTTACCCAGCTTCGGGCCGCACGGATGCGTAAAACCCTACTGCTGCTTGTTTGTGTATATTAGATTCTTGCTCAGGAGCGATGGACGCTGCCAGACTAAGCGTGAGAGTGTTCTTCTGAGTTCCCGAAATGTGGAACCCCTTCTACGTTGCCCTTGGGCCTCCTTTTATACTCAAGGGGTCACCGACAGGGGGCAACGCAGACAGGAAGGGTAAAAACGGAAAAAGGATGTGGTAGGTATAGCTACCGCTATTGTGGATACAGTGTACCCTACCTAACTCTGACGGTAGGGGACAAGGGCATTAAATGCCTGTCTGAGTCTCCTAAACAGTGCAAAAGGTGACCGTTAGGAGCGCCACCGTTTGCCACGATGGGCTTCTCTTCATCTCCGCTTGCCACCACGTACCCCTAGCTGCACGGCCTCCCGCCACGTGCGCTCTGGGAGAGTCCCAGAGCGACACGTTAGCAGGTGAGCTGGAGCGCGGGCACGCAGTGGGAATTTCCCGCGGCAAGCTCCTTGCCGCGGCCGTCGTCTTGTCGCTTCCGGAAGCTTGTTGCTCGCCGGATCTTGCCGGGGCACAGGGCGCGTCGCGGCAAGCTTTCTTGGTATGTCTTGCGTGGTCTTCCCGGCAAGCTCCTCTTGCCGGGGTCTCGTCTCTTCCCGGTAAGCTCCCCTTGCCGGGGCCTTGGTTGGCCTTCCCGACAAGATCCTCTTGCCGGGGCCTTGGCTTGAGTACTTTGTTCTTGAATGGTCTTTAAGGGGACCACAGAGGGTCCTGGCGGTCACCCGGCAAGCCTTGCCGCGGGGGGGGGGGGGGCTGCAACTGCCCGTGCACGAGTTCGGGGTAATAGGGTACCCCTACTCTAGTACACCGACAGGAGCCCCCGGGCCTGGGACATACACGGTGCCGAGCGCTGTTGGGCCAGGCCCAAAACAGTGCACGGGCACGCGCGGCCTAGGTCACGCCGAACCTAACTCCGCTCCCACCGCGCACGCCCAGAACGGCACGCGTCAAATGCGGCGTCTTGGGGGAGATCGTGGGAGGCGTGCGTGGGGCTAAGCCT
Organism: Triticum aestivum; assembly: GCF_018294505.1. Lineage (NCBI taxonomy): Eukaryota > Viridiplantae > Streptophyta > Magnoliopsida > Poales > Poaceae > Triticum > Triticum aestivum. The sequence continues at coordinate 409,327,840 of NC_057800.1, forward strand.
CCCGAGCATGCGTCAGGCCATGATGATGGAGGTGGTTCACGCCCGCCTCCTTAAACGGGGGTAGGTGCGAGGGCGTGGTGTATTTACTGGACGGAGCCGGTGCATGGTTTTCGGGACGTCCACTCCCCGCGTTCACGGGGTGGAACGATGCGGCCTCATCTGTCGCCTCAGTTCCGAGGAGGAAGATGAAGAAGAGTAAGATTCCCTTGCTTGTTCTTGTAGCTCTTCAACTTGCTGATCTTGTCTTGCATCGGATCTGATCCACCCTGGACTCTCCTTTCCAGGACTCTGGCCCAGAGGGCAGCGAAGAGGGCCAAGGCTCAGGTGGTGGTCATCGAGGACGAGCCCACTGCGACGACAGGAGGCGCGTCCGAGACTACTCTGCCGGACCCGGCCATCACTTCACAGAGCAGCCCCCAGCGCAGCCCCCAGCGTAAGCATATGGTTTACTTTCTGCTTCTGGATGCGCGTGGTTGCTCTTTTCCTTTGTTGACATCCGATCTCTGTTTTGTTCGTGCAGGAGCAGAGCAGCTTGATCAGGAGGGCGTGGTGATCTCCTCCGACTCGTCGTCTGCTTCGACTACGCCGCCAAGGGCGGACTCCCCGGCAAGGGAGCGCCCTCTGGTAAGGGAGGAGCATCCGGCAAGGGAGGAGTCTCCGGCAAGGGACAGTGCTAATGATCCGCCGGTGGTGGAGACCACAACGGCAGATCCTAGCACAGGTAGCCCTTCTTGCCCGAAGCTTTCCTTGTAGTCTTCCGCTGATTTCTCTTCTCGAAAACTTGTTTGATTTTCCCTTCTTCTTTGGTCGTCAGGCCCACCCTCCACGGATCCGATGGAGACCGAGGCGGTTGGCGAAGAAGATGCACGCGGCAATACTAACGATGCCGCGGCCACCAAAGAAGGAGCCGGCGCTAACGTGCCCGCCGACGAGGAGGCCGCCAAGGCTGCTGCCGAGGGAGCTGGCGGGGGATCTGGCGATCGCACTGACGGCCCCGAGGCCGCAGGAGCGTCAAGCGCTGCACCGACCGCCAATCCCTCCGCCGCTGCCGCAGCTTCAGGCTCCGAGGAGCCCCAGCCCGGCGCCTATCTGAAGGCTGGCGAGGGTATCTTCATCAAGCTCCCCTGGGCGTCGAGCTCCAGGGCGCCGGTGGAAGGAGAAATTCTGGATGGAGAGGTGCTTGCCTCCGCCGGGTTGTCGATCGTCGACGCGCCGGGAAGCAGCGGTGAAGAGCCCGAGGAAGAGCGGCTGCTGCGGAGGCTGCTGGCGCTCTGTCGCGCCCGTCAAGTCAAGTTGGAGTCCCGGGAAGCGCTTGCCGCGAGGGCGAGCGTGGACATAGAGAAGCGTGCAGAGGAGCTCCGGGGTCTTCGTCAAGAAACTCTCCGAGCCTTGGCGGAGGAGCGGGAGCAGCTTGCCGAGGAACGGAAGGCCTTCCTTCTCGAGAAGGCCGAAGCTGAAGAACAGCAGCGGCTCACTGGCGAGAAGTTGTACGCGCGAGAAGGCGAGCTGACTCAGCGGAAAGTGAACCTCGACAGCCACGAAGAGGAGCTTGCCGCGCGCGAACGGGCACTTGGCGGGACGCTCCAAGAGGCTAAGGATGCGGCTGCGACTGCCGAGGCCGCCAAGAAAGAATTGGAGGCAAAGGTGGCGCAGCTAGAAACTGATCTGAAGGTTGGTGGCGAAGAGCTTGCCGCCCTCAAGCTAGAGCGCGAGAAGGACGCCCTTGCCCACGGTGAGCTGCAGGGCCGACTCGCCGAGAGGGGCAAGGAATTGAGCGCCGCCAAGGGTTCCAACGCCGATCTGACGCTGAAGCTGGCCACCTTGACGGAGACGTTGGACAGCGCCAGGAAACGGGAGGCAGACTTGAAGAAGGACATCGAGGCCAACGAGGCGCTGCTTGCGAGGGCCGCCGAAACCCAGAATCTTCTCAGAGATATTGTGGAACTCTGGACGGAGGGCCTCGTGGACATTGCCGCAGCCATCGAAGAGGAGCTGGTGCAATTGGGGGTGGAAGGCTTCGGATACTCCTCCGACGAGAACCTCCAACCCAGCACCAAACTCACTTTGTTCTTCAAAGGCGTGGAGGTGGCGCTCCAGCAACTCCGGGAACGGATCCCGAAGCAGTTGGCCGACGAATCACGCTCGATTTGTGTCGGAGTTCTGGAGAAGGTGCTGGTGAAGGTGGCCTTCCGCAATCCGGGCCTCAACCTCACCAGCGTCCTCAGGAAGCTGCCGGCGGACGCTGATCTTGACGCACTTAAGGCCCTCATAGCACCCATCGTCGACAGGGTGAACGAGGTCAAAAGGGTTGACGGCGATCGCGTAGATTAGGCCGTTCGTTTGCTTCTTTTCTTGTCGCTGCCAGTCATGTCATGGGAACACTTTATTAGGGGCGCGACAAGTTATTCTTGTAATATAACTCTATCTTAGGTAAAACATTGCTGTGTTACTTCCTTTACTCGACTCTTGGCTTTGTATGGTCCTACCCTACGCTTTTTAGGGAAACTTGTCGGTGTAGGCATTCTTGCCGCGAGCGCCGAGTGCGGAACTTCAGCAGCCTGCTGGCGAGGCCGCTACCGACAAGCAACCTTATCGCAACTAGCTGCAGCTCACTTAAGTTGTTGAGCGGACTCGAAACAAAGTAAGGGCGCTAGCGGCTCACTTAAGTTGCTGAGCGGACTCGAAGCAAAGTAAGGGCGCTAGCAGCTCACTTAAGTCGTTGAGCGGACTCGAAACAGAGTAAGGGCGCAACTAGCTGTGAATTGGTTCCTCCACGCACATGTTTTCCATACAAAGCACGGTCGTTCAAGGAAAATAACTCAAAAACTGATCGCTCAAGCTTTAGCAACTTAGCTTTTCTGTCGTCTGCTTCCCCGCAAGGAGAAACTCCTCTTTTTTTGAACGGCCTGGTCCACACCATTATCCTCTCCTTCCCCCCCCCCCCGGTAATCCTTGTGGGCGAGGGAACCTTCCTTATTTTGAGAAAGAGACAGAGAAATAAAGCAATGATATGGAGCCTTGGGCTCGTTATCGCTTACCGGGGCTTGGTGCTGCACAAAGTGTCAGATAATATATGCGAAAAAGAATCATAGCATAAGGAAACTGACAAGATGTGCGGTGCACATGAACTTTACTAGTGCACGGGGTCTGCGCCCGGCTCTGTACAAAGGATTACATGCAACAGCGGCAAGACTTGTACAGAAAGGTGGTTGCCGGACAGGGTCCGACAACCGCGCCTTATGGGTAAAACTTACGAAGATGCTCGATGTTCCAGGAGTTGCTCACCGGAATGCCATCTTCGGTCTCAAGGCGGACAGCGCCAGGCCTAGTGACTCGTTTCACCCGATAAGGGCCTTCCCACTTCGGCGTCAACTTGTTGGAATTCTTGGCCGACTGAACACGCCGAAGAACAAGGTCGCCTTCCTCGAGGCTCCTGGCATTGACTCTGCGGCTATGGTAGCGGCGCAGAGCTTGCTGGTAGCGAGCGGCTCGCACAACAGCCTGGAGACGGTCTTCCTCAAGGAGCAGCGCGTCATCTTGGCGCAGCTGCTCTTGCTTGAGCTCATCATAAGCGAGCACTCGAGGTGACCCGTATACGAGTTCCATGGGGAGAACTGCCTCCGCTCCATAGACTAGAGCGAAGGGTGTCTGGCCAGTGGCTCGATTTGGCGTCGTCCTGATCGACCAAAGAACCACCGGCAGCTCCTCATCCAGTTTCTTCCGCACTTGCGCAGTCTGTCGAAAGTTCTGGTCTTGAGGCCTCGCAGCACTTCATCGTTTGCCCTCTCTGCTTGACCGTTGCTTCTTGGATGAGCAACAGAAGTGAAACAGACCTTGGCGCCAAGATCTTGGATGTACTGCATGAAGGTGCAGCTCGTAAATTGCGTGTCGTTGTCGGTGATGATCCTGTTCGGGATCCCGAAACGGCAAACAATCGACTTGAAGAACTTGACTGCTGACTGTGCTGTCACCTTCCTCACTGGTTCCACTTCCGGCCACTTTGTGAACTTGTCGATTGCAACGTACAAGAACTCAAAGCCCCCGACTGCTCGGGGGAAGGGGCCGAGGATGTCGAGCCCCCAGACCGAAAATGGCCAGGATAAAGGGATCGTCTGGAGAGCTTGAGCTGGCTGGTGTATCTGTTTGGAATGGAACTGGCACGCTTCACACTTGGTTACTTGTGCAGTTGCATCCTGGAGGGCTGTCGGCCAGAAGAAGCCTTGTCGGAATGCTTTGCCGACAAGTGTTCTTGCGCCAATGTGGTGACCACATATGCCTCCATGTATTTCTGCCAACAGCTGTTGCCCATCTTCCCGGTGAATGCACTTCAATTTCACACCGTTGAGTCTTATTCTGTACAGTGTGCCGTCGACAAACTTGTACATACTTGACTGCCGGGCTACTTTTTCAGCTTCTTCTTGCTCTTCGGGAAGCTCTCCTGTCTGGAGGAAGCGGACAATCGGCTGCGCCCATGCTGGAGCTTGCGGCTCGACAACAAGGACTAAAGGCATGCCTGTTGCTGCGGGAACATCCGCTTCTATGGCAAGAACCTGTGATTCTGCCGGAGCGTGATGTTCCCTGGGAAGCTTGCCGGAGCAAAACTTGTCGGGAGCGTTTGCTTCGACGGAACAAACCACAAGGTTTGCCGGAGCAGACTGCCCCTCAGCATCGTTGGCGTTGATCTTGGGGACTTTCTTGGCGGCGGCTTCGGGGTGCTCTGCCGGAAAGTAGTCACCTGAAACCAACTTCCTCTTTTTATTCTGTCCAGTTGATGGTGCCACGGAAGGTTGAGTCAGCTTGAGCTCAAAGATCCCTGGTTCCACAGGCAACTTTAGTGCAGCGCATTTCGACAGGCCATCAGCAATGTCATTCTGAGCTCTTGGGATATGCTCCATTTGCAGGCCGTCAAAGCGCTCTTCTAGCTTCCTCACTTCATCAACATATGCTTCCATCAACGGGCTCTGGTAGCTCTTGTTCACTTGGCGGACGACAAGCTGCGAGTCACCCCTGATTATGAGCTTCTTGATCCCAAGGTCGGCCGCTATTCTAAGACCGGCAAGCAATCCTTCATACTCTGCAGTATTGTTGGTTGCTTGCTCTTTGGGAAAGTGCATCTGGACTATGTATTTGAGGTGCTCTCCGGTGGGTGCGATAAGCAGCACGCCAGCACCGGCGCCTTGCAGCGAGAAGGCACCATCAAAGTACATCAGCCACTCTTTGCTTGTCTCCTTGACGGGATGCTCGTCTCTGGAATTTCTTCATCTGAAGTTCGCGTCCACTCTGCTATGAACTCTGCCAATGCCCTGCTTTGGATAGTTGCAGTGCTCTCAAACTTGAGGCCAAAGCTTGACAGTTCCAAGGCCCACTCGACTATCCTGCCTATTGCTTCTGGGTTCTGTATCCTTTTCAGCGGAAAGCGAGTGACGACTGTGATCTCGTGTGCCTGTAAGTAATGGCGCAGCTTTCTCGAGGCCATGAGAAGGCCGAAAAGCAGTTTTTGCACACCAGAGTATCTCGACCTAGCCCCCTGGAGAAGGGAGCTAACAAAGTAAACTGGGCGCTGCACCACCTTCTTCTGCACGTCCTTGCACATCTGCGCAGATTCTTCTTCGTCAGGACCAGAGCTTGCCGGACCAGAACTTGTTGGAGAAGTCCCCTGCTTGTCGTTGGATTCACTTGCCGCGATCGCCGACTCATCATCCGCCTCTCCCTCCGCTACTAACACAGCACTAACCACTTGATTGGTTGCCGCTAGGTACAGCAGCAACTTCTCTTGTGGCTTAGGTGCGACAAGTATTGGAGTGGAGGACAGGTACCTCTTCAAGTCCTGCAGCGCAGCCTCCGCTTCCGGAGTCCATTTCATTGGACCTGCCTTTTTCAATATTTTGAAAAATGGCAGGGCGCGCTCAGCAGACTTAGAGATAAACCTGTTGAGAGCAGCCACGCAACCGGCAAGCCTTCGCACATCCTTGACGCGCTTCGGTGCTTCGATCTACTCGATGGCCTTAATCTTGTCGGGGTTGGCTTCAATTCCCCGCTGAGATACAAAGAACCCGAGAAGCTTGCCGGAAGGGACTCCAAACACGCACTTCTCGGGGTTGAGCTTGAGGTTGATCTTGCGCAGATTTGCAAAAGTTTCTTCTAAATCTTGAATCAGGGTAGCCTTGTCCTTGCTCTTGACCACTATAGCATCCATGTAGGCTTCCACATTTCTGTGTATCTGTGGCTCAAAGGCGACGTGGACTACTCTTGCAAATGTTGAACCAGCATTCTTCAACCCAAAGGGCATCCGTACAAAACAGTATGTGCCACAAGGGGTGATGAATGCGGTTTTCTCCTCATCCTCTTCTGCCATGAAGATTTGATGGTATCCTGAATACGCATCAAGAAATGAAAGCAAATCACATCCAGCTGTGGAGTCAACAATCTGGTCGATGCGTGGCAAGGGAAATGGATCTTTGAGATAGGCTTTATTGACATCAGTGAAGTCTATACAAAGCCTCCATTTCCCGCTTGCCTTGCGCACGACTACAGGGTTGGCCAGCCACGTGGGATGGAGCACTCCTCTAACGAGGCCTGCTGCTTCCAATTTCCTGATTTCTTCTGCAATGAACTCTTGGCGCTCCACCACTTGCTTCTTGACTCTCTGTTTGACGGGCCGCGCATGAGGACAGACGACAAGGTGGTGCTCGATTACTCTCCTGGGAACACCGGGGATATCAGACGGTTGCCATGCAAACACGTCGACATTCGCCCGCAGGAAAGCAACGAGCACGCTTTCCTATTTGGGGTCAAGCGTGGCACTGATGGTGAAGGTACCACCAGTGCCGTCCTCCTTGGCGGACACCTTCTTGGTCTCGGGTGGAGCTGCCATCGTCTTCTTGCACTTGCCGGTGGAGCTCGATGGTGCGTCCTCGACGGTAGCGCAGCACTCTGAAGAGGTGCGCTTGCCGGAGTGGGCATCAGAGCTCTCGCTGGACTTGTCCTTCTTCTTCCCCTCGGGAGCTTCAGTGGCAAGTGTATGGTGATCAGCTGCGGCTGCTGCTTCCTGGTAGATCTTCTCGGCGCAAATAAGGGCATCCTTCTTGTCGCCGGGGACAGAGATGACACTTATCGGGCCTGGCATTTTGAGCACGTTGTAAGCATAGTGAGAGGCTACCATAAACTTGGCGAGCGCTAGACGGCCCAGGATTCCGTTGTAGGGTAATGGAAAATCGGCAACGTCAAACGTGACTCTCTCAGTTCTGAAATTCAGCTCGCTGCCAAATGTGACCGGCAGCGTGATCTTCCCTTTCGGCTTGCTCCTTCCCGGGTTGATTCCTTGAAATGTGCCGGTCTCTTCGAGCTCGCTGTCAGGGATTTGAAGTTTGTGAAGGACCGCGGAGGAGATGAGATTCAAGCCGGCCCCACCGTCAACTAGCATCTTTGTGACCTTGAGGTTGCGGATAGTTGGTGAGACCAACATAGGCAAGCACCCGACCGCAGTTACGCGATCAGGGTGATCCCCAATGTCGAAGATGATAGGCGTGCTGGACCATTTCAGGGGCTTGCGTGACTCTATGGATGGCTCTGCTGCACTCACTTCCCGCATCCACTGTTTGAGCTGGCGGTGCGAAGTATGCAGAGAGGCGCCACCGTCAACGCACAGGACCTCTGTGGCTTTCTAAAATTCTTGCTCATCGGTCTCATCATCATCCATGTCTTCGTCATCGTCGTCATCTTCATCCTTGTCACGGCCGCAGGGAGGCCTGTCTCCTTGCCGCTGCTTGGCCTTGCCGCGGCGTCCCCCCCAGCCGGGGCGCTTCTTGCCGGATTCACCAGTTCTTTCCTGGGCCTTCTCTTTGTCGCGTCGCTCATATTCAGCTTTCTGTTGCTCAGCGAGCTGTTCGACCTTCTTGCAGTTCTGGAGATCGTGACCCTTGGTGCGGTGAATCTTGCAATACTGCCTGCCGGAGTTGTCCTCCTTGTCGGCGGCCGCCATAGGATGGGCCTCCTTGTCGGAGCCACCAGCCTTAGCTTCCTTGGCGCCACCTCCATTGTCGGTCTGCTCAACAGCTAGCACCTCCTTACCCTTATTCCTTCTGTAGTTCCGCCGCCGGCCTTTCCTTGCCGGGGCGGCATCCTCACTGTCAGATCCTCCTGCTCCTGTACTCTCTCCGGGGAGCCTCCTCCCCTCTTCAGTGCGTGCACACTTGTCAGCCAGGGCGTAAAGCTCGCTGACATCTCTGATCTTACACATCGCCATCTCCTCCCTCATCCTTCGATTTCGCACGTTCTGATGGAACGCGCTAATGATCGCGGCGGGGTGGACGTCTGGGATGTTGTGCTGCACACGGCTGAATCTTTGAATGTACTTGCGCAGTGGCTCTCCTTCCTTCTGGGCGAGCAGATGAAGATCGCTCTCTTGGCCATGTGGCTTGTGGCCGCCCGTAAAGGCGCCGACAAACTGATGGCACAGATCAGCCCAGGAAGATATGGAGTTGTCCGGCAAGTGCATGAGCCAGGACCTGACATTGGGCTTGAGCACTAGCGGGAAGTAGTTGGCAAGGATCTTGTCATCTCGTCCCCCGGCAGCTTGCACCGCAATGGTGTAAATGCTGAGGAACTCCGACGGATGCGTCTTGCCGTCGTACTTCTTCGGCACGTCTGGCTTGAAATTTTTTGTGCTGGGCCACTGGACTTGCCGCAGCTCACGGGTGAACGCAGGACAACCTACCGCGTACGGTAGATCGCCTGGTTCTCCTGGCGCGTGCATGTCAACAGAGAGCCCAGCGCGCTTGTCGGATTGACGTCGCGCTTCTCTTCGGCGCTCGATGCGGGTTCAAGCGTCTTCTTTTTGCCGTTCGTGGAGAACCTGACACTGGTCGCGACGAGCTCGTGGGTCCGACGACGCGGTGGAGCCGCTGTTGGGGTGGACCCGGCGAGTCGGCGATTTTGGCCTTCGTAGTGGAGAGTGCATGGAAGTCACACCTCCCTCCGTCTTGTTGCCATCGGCTCGCGTCTGGTTGTCCTGCCGTGGCAGCGAGGTGCTTGGTTGCCGCGCAGTGTCGCCGTTAGCAAAGTCGATGAGGCTCTAGATAGTGGCCCTCCATTCGTCGGTCTTGTCAGCCGTCGGAGGATAGTCCAGGAGCAGCTGGGCCCGCGCCAAGGCTTCTGCTGGGGTGGTGGGCGGCAGAGGTGAACGGTGCGAGGAGAGGGGCGTGCTCGGACTCCTAACCAAGTTAGAAGGAGCAGCGTCCCGTCCCGGCGACCGTACCTCGCTGGGGACAGCATGTTGGCGTGCATGCTGGTCTTGAGCGCCGCGCGAACCACCAGCTTGATCTTGGGTCAGCGGACGTATGGCGCTGCGGACGCTATGACGCTGCTGGTCCCGCGCCTCTTGAGAGAGACGCGGAGCGCGCATGGACGCCAAGGTCTGCGCTGCCTTGTCCTTGGACTTGGCAGCGCTGTGGGCACCTTCGTCGACGCCCATTCCTCCGCCGGCGTCCACTCCACCATCCGTTTGCTCTGGAGGCGGTGGAAGCGACGCGGACGGAACAGCTGCCTCTGAATTCTTCTTCTTCGGTGGCATGCCGATGATGAAGATCTAGCTTGCGTGCACGCCGGATCGGGTTCGCGCGATCTCGACGCCCCCCTACCTGGCGCGCCAGAGATGTCGGGGGCGATGCTGATTCCTGCCAACACCTATGGGGACAGGGCCCCTTTCGGTTCGGTGGGGGGCGGAGAGCGCGCAAAGAGCGGATCGAGGCAGTGTATATTGGATTCTTGCTCAAGAGCGATGGATGCTGCCAGACTGAGCGTGGGAGTGTTCTTCTGAGTTCCTGAAATGCGGAACCCCTTCTACGTTGCCCTTGGGCCTCCTTTTATACTCAAGGGGTCACCGACAGGGGGCAACGCAGACAGGAAGGGTAAAAACAGAAAAAGGATGTGGTAGGTATAGCTACCGCTACTGTGGATACAGTGTACCCTACCTAACTCTGACGGCAGGGGACAAGGGCATTAAATGCTTGTCTGAGTCTCCTAAACAGTGCAAAAGGTGACCGTTAGGAGCGCCACCGTTTGCCATGATGGGCTTCTCTTCATCTCCGCTTGCCACCACGTACCCCTAGCTGCACGGCCTCCCGCCACGTGCGCTCTGGGAGAGTCCCAGAGCGACACGTTAGCAGGTGAGCTGGAGCGCGGGCACGCAGTGGGAGTTTCCCGCGGCAAGCTCCTTGCCGCGGCCGTCGTCTTGTCGCTTCCGGAAGCTTGTCGCTCGCCGGATCTTGCCGGGGCGCAGGGCGCGTCACGGCAAGCTTTCTTGGTATGTCTTGCGTGGTCTTCCCGGCAAGCTCCTCTTGCCGGGGTCTCGTCTCTTCCCGGTAAGCTCCCCTTGCCGGGGCCTTGGTTGGCCTTCCCGACAAGCTCCTCTTGCCGAGGCCTTGGCTTGAGTACTTTGTTCTTGAATGGTCTTTAAGGGGACCACGGAGGGTCCTGGCGGTCACCCGGCAAGCCTTGCCACGGGGGGCGGGGGGGGGGGGGGGGGGCTGCAACTGCCCGTGCACGAGTTCGGGGTAATACGGTACCCCTACTCTAGTACACCAACATTTGGCTTTGCAGAAAGTTATTTAGCTCGGTGAGGGAGAATACGATGTCCTTCATGGGCCGGCCATCCACCTTGAGATCACGGATAAGATCCATAATCATGAGGTGATTGGCATTGAGTCCGCGCTCCACCATCCCCTTTCACTTGAAGACCTCTTGCTCCATGTCTTCCAGCCTAGCCTCCACGGTCCCCTTCCCCTTGGGTCCCTGAACATCCTGGGTGTGGAGCACCCCCTCACGCATCTCGATGGTTTGAGGGTGCTTCAACACTTCTGACAAGTAGGGGTTTATTACCCTCTCGAAGAAATTGTCCTTGGAGGAGCTCGAGGCGGCCATGGCGATCTCGATCTGTCAGAAAACAGGAAGAAAGAAGAACATGAGATTTCTCTGTGATACGGTGGTTAGCATGTTCGGGGGGTATATAAAGATTTTTCATCTTGGGGGACAAGCAAACGGGAGAAAAATGGAGTCCGGAAGGTACCCGAGGTGGGCACAACCCACCTAGGCGCGCCTGGCCCAGACACGCCCAGGTGGGTTGGGTCTATTCTTTATCAAATTTGCCTTCAAGATCTTTTTTATTTGTTTTTATTTTCAGATATATTAATCCAAAAACCCAAAAATACCTTGCTGCAATTTTTTGTTATTTATTTTATTTCGCGTTTCCGCGAGATCTATTTATCTAATCTACTACAAATTTATCTATCTTTTTACCATGGAGGGATTGGCAACCCCTCTTACGCATCGGGTTGCAAGTATTTGTTCTTTGTGTGCAGGTACCGTTTACATAGTGTTGCGTGGTTCTTCTACTGGTTCGATAACCTTGGTCTCATCACTGAGGGAAGTACCTACCGTATCCGTGCTGCATCACCCCTTCCTCTTTGGGGAAATACCGACGTAGTTGAAGCCACATCAGACACCGAAGACCTTGGCGACGGCCTTGGCCTCCTGCCAAGCCCTTCCTGATTTCCTAGGTACCTCCGAGCGCCCGCTTTCCTGTCCATACAACGGCGCCTAACTTGCTTCTCGGCCATGGCCTTCTCTCCTCCGCCACCTTCCATTTCCCCCTTGTGGGCCTCCTCATCAGAGCCCCCCAACAACCATCGCCACCATTCAGATATAGACAAGAGATAGAAGACAAAGTAGCCGTGGTGGCCCTCGATGGGAAAGGAGGAAAGCGGAGGTGGGGATTGACGTACATGGGCTCCGAAATACCTCTATTCGTCCTCCAAACAGGGAAGGTCGGGACGGTCTCCTCCAATCACGGCAATGTGGCCACGCCCATGGGGATCCGCGACGATGCCGACGTGACCTCTTACGTTCGCGGAGGCGATCCAGAACTGTTGCGGCGATCCCACAACATGGAGGCGAGATCCGGCGGGCTCTTCTCAGTGAGATCGGCGGCGGCGGTGTAGGATCGAAAGTATGTCTAGAGGGGGGTGATTAGACTACTTGACCAAATAAAAACTTAACCTTTTCCCAATTTTAGTTCTTGGCAGATTTTAACTATTTTAGGACAAGTCAAGCAATCATCACACAATTCAAGCAAGCATGCAAAGAGTATATTGGCAGCGGAAAGTAAAGCATGCAACTTGCAAGAATGTAAAGGGAAGGGTTTGGAGAATTCAAACGCAACTGGAGACACGGATGTTTTTCCCGTGGTTCGGATAGGTGGTGCTATCCTACATCCACGTTGATGGAGACTTCAACCCACAAAGGGTAACGGTTGCGAGAGTCCACACAGGGCTCCACCCACAAAGGGTAACGGTTGCGCGAGTCCACACAGGGCTCCACCCACGAAGGGTCCACGAAGAAGCAACCACCCACAAAGGGTCCACGAAGAAGCAACCTTGTCTATCCCACCATGGCCATCGCCCACACAGGACTTGCCTCACTAGCGGTAGATCTTCACGAAGTAGGCGATCTCCTTGCCCTTACAAACTCCTTGGTTCAACTCCACAATCTTGTCGGAGGCTCCCAAGTGACACCTAGCCAATCTAGGAGACACCACTCTCCAAGAAGTAACAAATGGTGTGTAGGTAATGAACTCCTTGCTCTTGTGCTTCAAATGATAGTCTCCCCAACACTCAACTCTCTCTCATAGGATTTGGATTTTGTGGAAAGAAGATTTGAGTGGAAAGCAACTTGGAGAGGCTAGAGATCAAGATTCATATGGTAGGAATGGAATATCTTGGTCTCAACACATGAGTAGGTGGTTCTCTCTCAGAACATATGAGTTGGCATGGTGTATGTGTTCTGATGGATCTCTCTTCGAATGAAGAGGAGGTGGAGGGGTATATATAGCCTCCACACAAAATCCAACCGTTACACACAGTTTTCCAATCTCGGTGGGACCGAATCAACAATCTCGGTCGGACCGAAAATGTAAACCTAGTGACCGTTAGAGATTTTCGGTGGGACTGACATGCAACTCGATAGGACCGATATGTTTAGGGTTTGGGCATAACATAATCTCGGTGAGACCGATTACACAAACTCGGTGAGACCGAATTTGGTAATTAGCTAACCAGAGAGTTGGTCAGGCAAACTCGGTGGGACCGATTTGCTCTTTCGGTGAGACCGAAAAGTTACAAAGGGGAAACACTGAATTTACATTGCAATCTCGGTGGGACCGATTCGCTCTTTCGGTGAGACCGAAAAGTTACGAAAGGGAAACAAAGAGTTTGCAATCCCATCTCGGTGAGACCGAGATCCCTATCGGTAGAACCGAATTGCTAGGGTTTGGCAGTGGCTTATGACAAGTGAAACTCGGTGGCGCCGGATAGGAAGAATCGGTAGGACCGAGTTTGGCTTAGGGTTTAGGTCATATGTGGATATGGGAAAGTAGTTGAGGGTTTCGGAGCATATCACTAAGCACATGAAGCAAGAGGCTTCTGTAGATGCTGAAGTAGACGCTGGAGTTGGAGCTGAAGTAGACGCTGGAGCAGGTTGGGCTGGTGCTACGGCTGGAGCTGAGGCAGTTGCTCTTGTGTCAGGAACTGGCACTGCAGACGACCTCGGACCTCGTGGCACTCTGGCAAAGGCATCAGTGGTTGTCTTCCCTTTCCTCTCATGCATATCGTCTTGAAGCTGCTCCACTGCAGTTTGAATTTCTGTCACCTTGACATCCAAGTCATAGAACTTTTGTTCCATGATTCTCTCTAGGCTTGCCTGGTTTTGAGTAAGGGTGGCTAGTCCTTTCTCAATCCGCAGGGTGGATGCAATCAGGTAACCAAGCTGCTCTTGTTTGGTTTTCAAGAAATACTCAAATGCCTCCTCTTGAGTTGGCATCTTGACAGCTTTCTCCTTCCTTGCCTTCTCCTTCTTTGCTTGTGCTTGAACTGATGATGGCTCATTCTCAGTCATTACAACTTGATTGTCCTCAAAATCTGGACGGATGGGCAGGTGTTCCTTGTCCAATAAATATATGCCCGTGCCGATCTTGGAGTTGATGAGCTCCTGAATTTGAGGTGCATATCCACAGCTCCTCTTCTGATCTGCTGCAGTCCTCTTGATAGTCTCTACTACGAGGCTCATGACCTTGAACTTCAGAGGCACATCAAATAGATGTAGCAAGTTGATTGCATGGCCTCTGATCATCTTGTGATCTCCAGACTTGGGCAATAAGGTGTGCCTCAATATCCAATTGATGGTTGGCAGCCCTGACAGAAGATAATGCACTGAGCCAAATTTGAAAGTGTCAAGAGCTTCATTTGGAATTTCCTTGTACATGTTGGACATTGAGTTATGATCCATTTTCTTCTTGGCATAGATATCCAAGTCATCTGCTTGCTCCTCTAGGGCATTGATCAACTTTGCCCATTCCTCAACAGTTGATTGGTACCTCGTACCCTCAGACATCCATGTGATCCTCTCATCTGGATAAAAGTGTGATGTGGAGTAGAATTGCATGATGAGCTCCTCGTTCCACTTTGTGAGCTTCTGCCCAACAAAGTCAACAACTCCACAAGCACTAAAGCTGTCATACACTCCAGGGTAGTGTTCCTCATTTTCCTTCATGTACTCCCAATCGACCCATCTCATGTCACAGACTATTGGCTTCTTGTTTAGCAGCACTGTCTCATAAAAATCTTGCTGCTCCTTGGTGTGAAACCTGTTATCCACAGCAGTCCTTCTCCTTGAAGCATACGGATCTGCTTCTCTCCACTTCCTCAGCCCTGAGTCTCTCCTGAGCTTCATATCCTCAGCCACAGGATGAGCATCGTTGTGGTCTGGGATCTTGGGCTTGAGCTTTCTCAGAATTTGCTCTTCATCCTCTTCTTCAGCAACAGTCTCAGGCACTGGGGCCTTGTTCTTCTCAACTGCAGGAATGCTCCTTGTATTCCTCTTTGGTGCAGACTTGGGCTTGGAGGCAGCTATGGGTGCTTCTTTGGGCTTAGATGCAGCAGCCCCTGTCCTGATAGCATCACCCATAAGCTTAGGTGCTTTAGGTGCTGGTGCAGCAACCTCTTCTTCCTCTTCCTCTTCCATAATGGAAGCCTTTCCAAGCACTCTGGCTACGGTCTTCTTGACCCTTTCCTTCCTCTTCTTGCCTTCTGCAGCAACTGGCTCTTTGGGTGCAGGCTTTTCAGTTGAAGCTCTAGCCTTTGACATAGGCTGCCTGCCTGCTGACCTTTTGATCTTTAGACCTGGCTTTGTGCCTTGAGCTGGCTCAACTCTCTTTGATGTGGCCTCTTCTTCTGCCACATAATCTTCATCTTCAGAATCAGAAGTTCTCTTCTTCCTTTGTCTAGTGGCAGCTTTTGGCAGATTGCTTGGGGTACTTCTGCTGCCATCATCTGAAGAGCTGGAGGGGCTAGTGCCCTCACTCATCTGCACTTGCTCTTCTGACATGTTTTGGCTATCACTCTGATCAGACATGCTGCAAACTCTGACTGCTGACCCTGTGAATAGTTTATAGATGAGGTAGAATGGATGAGCATCACAAAATGCAGAGATTTTTGCAAAAGAATGATCCAAAAACTTAGTTTTAGTTTCCCACTGAAATCATCTCGGATCTACCGATTTTCAAACTCGGTGATACCGAAGCAGTTGTGGAACCTAAACTAGTGAACTCGGTTGGACCGAGTCATAGTTCGGTGGCACCGAGACTGCTAGGGTTTCACAAAATTCCAAAATCGGTCACACCGATAAGTAATTCTCGGTCAGACCGAGTCTCACTTGTGCAATGGCATAAGCCAAATCGGTGGGACCGAGTTTTTCAACTCGGTGGGTCCGAGATGGTTTCGGCGGAAACCTAACCCTAAAATTTTTCGAATTAAACCTAATCTACGAGCTATTGACTGGATAGGAGTGTTTCAATCGTGGCAAGAATCATGATGATCACAATGTGCTAAGAATCAGATTGGGGAATAGCACAAAGATCGAGTCCATACCCTAGTTCGGCGGAGACTCGCTACGGCGGCAACGGCGGGGCAGAATTCCCGTTGACAACGACGGAGACCAGCGACTGGAGGCGGCTGGCAGCGAGGAGACGATCCGGAGACCACGTTGGCAGAGCAGGCTATTGCGCGGGTGAAGGGGTTCGGAGAAATTTCCAAATTTTGCCCGTGACTATATATAGCCCGACCCTGTCGGTGTGACCGAGTGGAACAACTTGGTGGCACCGATATTCATAACTGCAAGCAGTTACTGAAACTCGGTGTGACCGAAAGGTTCAAATCGGTTGCAGCGAGATCGAAAACCTAGATCAACTTAGTGATCTCGGTAGGACCGAAAGTGGGGTATCGGTCAGACCGAGAATCATAAAGAGGTTTTGGAAGTTTAAGTCTATGAAGAATCGGGGACTCCGAGCGCTCCTCACACAGAGTGGTTCGAATCTGACTTGATCAAATTTTGTGATGCAGCATGAATAGAGTTTGAGACGAGAAAAGCATAGATAGCTAGAGGAGGTTCTTAGGCATTCTTGTCCATCCACTTGGCAAAAGAAAATAAAACCAAACAATCAAAACAACAAGTGGATGTCCTCGAATGAGTAAAATATGCAACCAGCATGCTCACACAATAAGATGGCAAATGAAATATGTGACAAGTCATGCACAACCAATTCTAGCAACTATCAAGCAATTTGCGATGACTAGGTCATCTATATATGAGTATATTGACTTAGGAGTCAAGTGAGAACACTTGATCATAGGTCATACTCATCGTTTAAGCTCAAGTGGGGTTACCACTTTTACATAAAGCATTGTTGTGTTCACATCTTTAGAGTTGCTTTAGCTCAAGTCTTAGAGTAAAGCTCCCCCTAGATGTGATACCCCCCTAAGAGGGATGAACTAACCTTGGGTTTTGTCGATGATGACTTCATGTAGATGTTGAAGATGTGGATGCTCAATGTTGATGTAGATCACTTGGAGCTATCCATTTGACTGAATTGCACTTTCAATACCTACATTGGTTAGTCCCACAAGGAACAAACAAGGATATCCATAGATATAGAGTGATGCACACACAAGATGATGTCCATGAAAACTTTTAGGTTACCTTGTCCCTTGTCTTACCAACAAGAGGGTTTGTGACTCCTTGAACTAGTGCAAGATGTGGAAGTTGATTGCACTTGTTCTTGCCAAAATGATAAGAGTGAAGTATGTTGGCGGAGTCACCCTCAAGAACTCTCTAGTTCTTCTTCTTTTGGATCCACACCATCTTGATGGGAATCCTTGAAGTTGTAGTCGTACTTGATGAAGTGGAACTTGAAGTAGTCTTGGGAATCCACTTGACTAAGGTCTTAGGAGCTTCTTCAAATGCGTCAATTTCCTCTTGAAGCTTGTCCTTGCCTTTTTGCTTGTAGTCTTGTGGTGGAAGATCATCTTGAGCTTGTGTCCCCTTGAAAGAAGTATCATACTTCTCTTGTTGAGGAACAAACTTTGTCTTGGGGTATTGATCTTCTTCCCACTCAACTCCATTGGCATTGAACTTTCGTTCAAAACCAACACCTTGATTCTTCCGGTGCATTCCTTGATTGCGCACAATTTCCTCGAATTGCTTACTCCCGGCAAGGCTTTTGTACACTCCTTTCTCTATAATTCCCTTCAGTAAGCTATTTTCTTGCTCAAGTGTAACTTGGCTAAGAGAATCATTAGTGGAATCAAGAGAACTACTAGAAGCAACAATATTGGATTTAGCATGATCATTGTTACTACTAGAGGAAGAATCTTTCTTGTTCTTGTTACTAGACTTGACTTGAGGCATGTAAGTGGATAAGAGTAAACGCTTGGAAATGTGAGAAGAACTTTTCTTGCGGAGATCATCATTGATTGCTTTTAAGAACTCATGCTCTTGCTCAAGATTGAGCTTTTCAAAGCGTAATTTCTCATGAGCTCTTAAAAGTTCTCGATGATCTTTGAAGATAGTTTCATGGTCTAACTTAAGAGTGTTTAGTTCTTTAGTTAGGGCCTCAACCTTCTCCTTATCATTGTCATTCGTTTTATCTTGATTAGCATGTTTAATTGACGTTTCATCATAGTATTCATCACTAGAGTTGTCAACAAGCAAATCATCACCTAACAAGTCATCTTCATCACTATTGAAATCAACATACTCGGGGTGTGTTACCTTAGGACCTTTGGCCATGAAGCATCTTCCAATTCCTTCATTTGGTGAGTCAAATATGTCGTAGGAGTTGGTTGACACAAGTGCTAGACCGGCAACACCTTCATCTTGAGTATCTTCGGAGTCGGAGTGATAACTTCTCTCGGAGTGGCTGTCGGAGTCGGAGCCGGATACCCATTCACCAACACGAGCTTGATGTCTTTGTCTTGTGTAGCTCCTTGATAACGATCATCTCTACTCCTTCTCTCTCTTGGTGGTGATTCTTTGCTTCTTCTTTTTGGAGAATCTTCTCTTCTCTTGTAGGGAGCCGTACACTCATTGGAATAGTGTCCGGGTCTTCCACAACTGTAGCAGTTTCGCTCTCGACTAGAAGATCTTTTGTCATTGTAGGACCTTGACTTGAATCTTCTATCTTTGCTTCTACTCTTGTAGAACTTGTTGAAGTTCTTCACCATTAAGCTCAATTCTTCATTGAAGTCTTATTTCTCACTTGATGATGTAGGGGCTTCACAAGAGGCTTTATAGGCACCACTTGATTTGTTGTGAAGTTCCTCTTTATCCTTAAGTGACATCTCATGAGCAACAATTCTTCCAATCACCTCCGTTGGCTTGAGATCTTTGTAATTGGGCATCATTTGGATCAATGTGCACACGGTATCATATTTTCCATCGAAGGCTCTTAGAATCTTCTTGATGATGAATCTATCGGTCATCTCTTCACTTCCTAAGTCGGCAATCTCATTTGTGATGAGAGCAAGCCTAGAGTACATTTCAGCGACACCTTCACCATCCTTCATCTTGAACTTGTCAAGTTGGCTTTGAAGCACATCCAACTTGGATTCCTTGACGGAGTCGGTACCTTCGTGCATATCAATCAAAGTGTCCCAAATTTCCTTCGCATTCTCAAGACGGCTGATTTTGTTGAATTCTTCGGGGCACAATCTGTTGAAGAGAATATCACAAGCTTGAGCATTGTATTGCAACATCTTCAACTCATCCGCGGTAGCTTCACGGTTTGGTTCTCTCCCATCAAAGAAGTCACCTTGCAAACCAACACACACAATAGCCCAAACGGCGGGGTTATGTCCAAGAATATGCATTTTCATTTTATGCTTCCAACTAGCAAAATTAGTACCATCAAAGTAGGGACCTCTACGGTGATAATTTCCCTCGCTAGACGCCATACTCTCCTAGGTTGTGAAACCAAGGCTATGACCACCAAAAGCTATGGAGATCAAAGCAAATGGAGATCAAAGCTCTGATACCACTTGTAGGATCGAAAGTATGTCTAGAGGGGGGTGATTAGACTACTTGACCAAATAAAAACTTAACCTTTTCCCAATTTTAGTTCTTGGCAGATTTTAGCTATTTTAGGACAAGTCAAGCAATCATCACACAATTCAAGCAAGCATGCAAAGAGTATATTGGCAGCGGAAAGTAAAGCATGCAACTTGCAAGAATGTAAAGGGAAGGGTTTGGAGAATTCAAACGCAATTGGAGACACGGATGTTTTTCCCGTGGTTCGGATAGGTGGTGCTATCCTACATCCACGTTGATGGAGACTTCAACCCACAAAGGGTAATGGTTGCGAGAGTCCACACAGGGCTCCACCCACAAAGGGTAACGGTTGTGCGAGTCCACACGGGGCTCCACCCACGAAGGGTCCACGAAGAAGCAACCACCCACAAAGGGTCCACGAAGAAGCAACCTTGTCTTTCCCACCATGGCCATCGCCCACACAGGACTTGCCTCACTAGCGGTAGATCTTCACGAAGTAGGCGATCTCCTTGCCCTTACAAACTCCTTGGTTCAACTCCACAATCTTGTCAGAGGCTCCCAAGTGACACCTAGCCAATCTAGGAGACACCACTCTCCAAGAAGTAACAAATGGTGTGTAGGTAATGAACTCCTTGCTCTTGTGCTTCAAATGATAGTCTCCCCAACACTCAACTCTCTCTCATAGGATTTGGATTTTGTGGAAAGAAGATTTGAGTGGAAAGCAACTTGGAGAGGCTAGAGATCAAGATTCATATGGTAGGAATGGAATATCTTGGTCTCAACACATGAGTAGGTGGTTCTCTCTCAGAACATATGAGTTGGAATGGTGTATGTGTTCTGATGGCTCTCTCTTCGAATGAAGAGGAGGTGGAGGGGTATATATAGCCTCCACACAAAATCCAACTGTTACACACAGTTTTCCAATCTCGGTGGGACCGAATCAACAAACTCGGTCGGACCGAAAATGTAAACCTAGTGACCGTTAGAGATTTTCGGTGGGACTGACATGCAACTCGGTAGGACCGATATGGTTAGGGTTTGGGCATAACGTAATCTCGGTGAGACCGATTACACAAACTCGGTGAGACCGAATTTGGTAATTAGCTAACTAGAGAGTTGGTCAGGCAAACTCGGTGGGACCGATTTGCTCTTTCGGTGAGACCGAAAAGTTACAAAGGGGAAACACTGAATTTACATTGCAATCTCGGTGGGACCGATTCGCTCTTTCAGTGAGACCGAAAAGTTACGAAAGGGAAACAGAGAGTTTGCAATCCCATCCCGGTGAGACCGAGATGCCTATCAGTAGAACCGAATTGCTAGGGTTTGGCAGTGGCTTATGACAAGTGAAACTCGGTGGCGCCAGATAGGAAGAATCGGTAGGACCGAGTTTGGCTTAGGGTTTAGGTCATATGTGGATATGGGAAAGTAGTTGAGGGTTTTGGAGCATATCACTAAGCACATGATGCAAGAGGCTCATTAAGCAACACCTCATCCCTCCTTGATAGTATTGGCTTTTCCTAAAAACTCAATGTGATCTTGGATCACTAAAATATAAAATGAAGAGTCTTGAGCTTTTGAGCTTGAGCCAATCCTTTGTCCTTAGCATTTTGAGGGTTCCACTTTCACATCCATGCCATGCCAATCATTGAGCTTTCCTGAAATAATCATCTTGGAATAGCATTAGCTCAATGAGCTATATGTTGTTATGAATTACCAAAACCACCTAGGGATAGTTGCACTTTCAGGCGGCGTTCTCGTGCGTCTGTGTCAGTTAGCAGATTGCATGGCGGCGGCGCCATGACCTCGAGATCGCATGATGGCAGCGCTATATCCTCGAGGGGATCAATAGGAGTGGTTTTTTGTGGGGTGTTTTTTGGGATGCGTGCGTGGGGTGGGGTGGAGGAGGGGACTAAAAAATTAGTCAAAAAACCAGACGAAAGCGGTGGGACGAAAAAAATGTGGACACAATCCTACCAACTGCTCCATTAGAGCATCTCCACTCCCCCCCAACATGCCCCTAGGGCACTTTTTTAGCACCGGCGGTGAAAGATCGGCCCAGTCGCACCCCCAGGTCGTTGTTTATCGACAGTTTGGGCCGAAAAAACAACCTGCGAATCCGAGCCAAACCCAGCCCCCCGGGGGCGCCGACCGAAGCGAAAAGGCACGTGGGCCCACGCTGTCGGTGACACCGGCCGATTTCCCGCCGTTTTCTCCCCCCTTCCCTCCATTTTCCCATTACTTCCCCTTATCTCCCACCGCTCCCGCCATTCTCCTCATCATATCCGACCGCCATGCCGCCGAACAAGTATGTGGCCCCTCGTGCCACCCCCGCCGATTCCACCCAGCTGAAGCAGAGGAAGCTAAGGGCACCGATGACAAGGCCACCCGGCATGTCAAACACCGAGTGGAGGACGGATGATCAAAGCGGAAGGCGGTCACCACCGACCAGCGGAATAGGCTCATTGTCAAGAGGGCCAGGGATGCGGCGGCGGTGGAGCAGGGAGAGGCGTCTCATGCGGGGATGAACCTTTTGCCCGGCCACTGCACACAAGCCGTGTGGTGGAGCCAGCCCAGCGTCGCATCGCCGGCTAACTTCTACGGCGACGCGCATGGCAGTTTCAACCGTGGCATCACCTTCCCTGCATGGCGCACCGCCACACACCTCCCCCTCCAGCCTGAACCCCGACCAGCGCACTCCCTCCCCCGCGCTCAACACCGGCCTCCACACCCAGTACAGCTACTCGTCACCGATGTACTCGGCCTCTCCAATGCCGCCTCTGCGCCAAGGCGCCCTACCCTTCACACACGACTCAACGCCAAAGTTCAGCAACAACGACGCCACCGATGCTGACATGGATGAGATTATCACAAGCGGCTCGGTCACCGCTGCTTCCTGCCTCGGGTTCCATGCACAAGACGAAACGATGGACACCGCCATCGACATGGACGACGAGCTCGACGACACCGAGGAGGAGGAGGAGGCGGATCCGGCGACAACGACGAAGGGAAGAAAGAAGAAGCGGGCGGCCAATGCCGGGCTGAGCGAGCCTCGCGTCAAGTGGACATCCAAGGAAGATGGGTGCCTCACCAAAGCATGGAAGATCGTTAGCATCAACCCAATCACCGATTCGAATCAGAACGCCCACACATACTGGAGATGGATTAAGAAGGCGTTCGATGAGTGCAAGTTGGTCGACCCCTACTTCACCAACATCCACATGGAGCGTGCGCGACAAGGCCATGGCGAACCATTGGGTGATCATCTAGGCAGCCTGAAACAAATGGCATGGGATCATCGAGGAGGTCGCAGCTCGCCCGGAAAGCGGTGCCAACATCGAGGGTCAGGTATGTCCAGCCATTGTCTCAGTTCTTTCGCCGTTTACGACGATGACACTTGTTCTTCGGCTATGCAGATGGTTCAGATGTTCAACATGTATCGTCGGGACAACATCGACCAAGAGTTCAAGTTCCTTCACGTGTTCTCCAGGATCAAGTCATGCGAGAAGTGGAGGGAGGTCCGACTCACCCTCGCCAAGGCCAAGGAGACATACAAGCCGGACGCGCCTGCCCCGGGGGCGGCAGGTGGACGCCCTGATGGCAACAAAAGAGCCACGGCGGCGAGGGACACAGCACCCGCTACTGAACGACTGCAATCATTGATCGAGCAGTGCATCGCCGACGCCAAGAACAATGCCGCAAGGAGGGAGGAGAAATCCGATGCACGGTGGTCGGCGTTGATAGCGAAGCAGGACTTGAAGATCGACCTTCTTAGGACCAACGTCGCCGCGAAGAAGAGGAACACCGACCTGGCATTCTTGATGGCGGTAGACATGTCGACGATAGACGAGCAGGTCAACGCCGAACACGCCTGCATCCACGCCGACCCCAACTAGTCCCATGCCAGAGGATCCCGTCATTTGATGCGTTCCATGTCTATGCTTGATCTCTGAACTGTGGGTTGATGATGCCGACTTGTGGCATGGTGATCGCCGGACTTGTGGCGTTTTTGGCAGCGGGAAAGACAAGTTTGAAACTTTTGGGCGTTTGGGGGTCGAACCCACGGGGCGCGGCTGGGAACTCGATCATCCCTAGGGCGAAAAAACTGCCGGCGCAAACACGAAAACGCATTCGCCGGGTGCGCTGGGGGCCCGAATGAGTGGAGATGCTCTGAGGAGGAGAGATCTAGAAGACTTGCCATATACTCCAAGTCGTCGAATTCATGTAGAGCCATGTCTTCCCGCACGTAGCCAACTAGGACCCTGTAACCCCAGGACCCCCTGGTATCTATATAAACCAAGGGCCCAGGCTCCTAGAAGACACATTACAATCTTGTACTCCCTCTGTCCCATGTTATAAAACGTTTTTGCAAGCTCAGTTAGGTTGAAAAAATGTCTTACATTATGGGATGGAGGGAGTAGTAGACATCTTGTACTTTGTACACCCCAACACAATAATACAATCAAAGTAGGATGTTGGGTATTATCTCTTCAAAAAGCCCAACCTAGGTAAAACCTTGTGTCCCTATTACCATTGTTCCAAGGCAACTAGCTTAGCATCCCTACCTCGAGATCTGTCAGATTTGGATCTGTCACTAGGCCCGAGAGAGACCTCCTCTGTGGATTATCCTCTCTCGACCAGACACATCCACAAGTCATCCTATTCCTTGATTCTTCTCTCCCACACTATCACCCCTCCCACAATTGCTCATAATTCCATGGTTGTGCATCCAAGGAGCTACAAGGCCAACCACGCACCGTCCTCTACCAAAACAACGTTTGTGTTGCTGGCCGGCATCCGCCCCTCGCTATCTGTCCTCCGATTCTGGCTACCGTGAGCATGGCACCATTTGCCATCCTTGCTACAATATGTTGCCATATTCTTTGTCACCCGCGGCCGGTGAGCCGCATCCTTGGTCCCTAAGAGAGTCCTAGACTAGGGGGCCCTCGGGATGTCGTCCTATCTCACATGGGCCGGACAACTGGGTCGCACTATGGCTGTTGGTGGACCGAACTATGGAGCAGCATTGAATACGGACGAGAGATATTTTGTGCCTTGGTGTGTACTCCAAGTCAAGATGGAAGATTCGACATGCGTATTCCCTTGTTGTAACCGACTATGTGTAACCCTAATACCCTTGGTGTCTATATAAACCAGGGGATTTAGTCCACAGAGGCTAGAGAACAATCACCATCCTACTAGTTTAGGGTTTAGTTCATCTGATCTCGTGGTAGATCAACTCTGTTATCCCCATATACACAAGCAATATAATCAAGCAGGACGTAGGGTACTACCTCTTGGAGAGGGCCCGAACCTAGGTAAATATCGTGTCCCATGTCCAAGATCCGCAGTTCGGGATCCCTACCCGAGATACGCTGGTTTTGACACTGATGTTGGTGCTTTCATTGAGAGTTCCACTGTTGGATCACCGAGGGACCAAAGGCTCGCCTGATCATCAAAGACGGCATCAACACCAGGGACATCTTCGTCCCCGGGCAACTTTTCGCGTTTGGCAGCATTGTCCTGCACGCCGACTTGACCGGTCATCTCAACTAGGTCGACAGTTTCACCCCTGAGCATCAGATCAGGTTTGGTTACTTCGAGTATGTCACCAATGCTTAGGGCGATCTGGTCTTCATTGGCTTTTCAGCCTTACCTAGAACAACCATGGCCTGCGAAGCATTAACTTCGGGACTCTCCCCGATCCGATATCCGGATCGGCCCTTACCGCACTGTCAGCTTCGAACTCGGAAGCAACTCTTACGTCTGAAGACCAGGAATCAACCCCGTCCGAACTTTCCTCCTTACCATGGATTCAACTTCGAGCCCTAATGGGATTTCGGCGTCCGAAGACAGATGGCTAACCCCAGCCAGACTCGCCCTCCTCACTGTGGACTCAGCTTTGAGCCTTGACACAAGTACAGCGTCCGAAGACCGGGATTTTGCCCTGGCCGGACTCATGCCTCGCCCCACCTTGACGACGGAGGTCGGCTCCGAAGATACCTCATACGCCAATCCGGCCAACCTCGCCTTGTTAAACGAGGTGCTCGATCGGATCCAGATGGTGGCCATTGTCGATCGCTCGTCATCAGATGACGCTCAACGGAACCTTGAGGTAGGCCATAGGGAATTTTACATCCCACCCACCACCCACTTAGTAGCAACTATCAAAGACATAACCGACATGCTTGACTATGCCTCTGAGGAGGCTGACGACATGGACGACAACAGTGAAGCCACAGCCCACACGGACGTCGCACCTCCCTTCACCGGCTGATGGACGACGACATCCACCTATAACGTCAACATGGTGGTGTTGGGGAACGTAGCATGCAATTTCAAAAAAATTCCTACAATCACGCAAGATCTATCTAGGAGATGCATAGAAACAAGAGGGGGGAGTGTGTCCACGTACCCTCGTAGACCAAAAGCGGAAGTGTTAGGTTAACGCGGTTGATGTAGTCGAATGTCTTCACGATCCAACCGATCCATGTACTGAACATACGGCACCTCCGTGTTTAGCACACGTTCAGCTTGATGACGTCCCTCGAGCTCTTGATCCAGTAGAGGGTCAAGGGAGAGTTCCGTTAGCATGACGGCGTGGTGACGGTGATGGTGATGTGATCCGCGCAGGGCTTCGCCTAACCACTACGACACTATGACCAGAGGAGTAAGCTGTGGAGGGGGCACTGCACATAGCTAAGAGAAATCTTGGTGTGCCTTTGGGGTGCCCCCGCCCCCGTATATAAGGGGGAAGGCCGGCCGCCTAGGAGGGCGCGCCAAGGTGGGAGTCCTACTTGGACTCCTAGTACAAGTAGGATTCACCCCCCGCACCTTTTCTTTCCAACGGAGGGGGAAAGAGGAATGAGACGAGAGGAAGAGGGAAGGGGGGGGGGGCGCACCCCCTCCCCTTCCTATTCGATATGTTATTTGCCCGAGATTCGATCGTCGGTATCATCATACTTAGTTCAATCTCATTACTGGCAAGTCTCTTTACTTGTTCCGTAATGCATTATCCCGCAACTAACTCATTAGTTACATTGCTTGCAAGGCTTATAATCATCTGCATACCGAGACAGCCCAGAGATACATCTCCGATACTCAGAGTGACAAATCCTAATCTCGATCTATGCCAACTCAACAAACACCTTCGGAGACACCTGTAGAGCATCTTTATAATCACCTAGTTACATTGTGACGTTTGATAGCACACAAGGTGTTCCTCCGGTATTCGGGAGTTGCATAATCTCATAGTCAAAGGAATATGCATAAGTCATGAAGAAAACAATAGCAATAAAACTAAACGATCATGATGCTAAGCTAACAGATGGGTCTTAGTCCATCACATCATTATCTAATGATGTGATCCTGTTCATCAAATGACAACACATGTCTATGGTCAGGAAACTTAACCATCTTTGATTAACGAGCTAGTCAAGTAGAGGCATACTAGGAACACTCTGTTTGTCTATGTATTCACACATGTACTAAGTTTCCAGTTAATACAACTCTAGCATGAATAATAAACATTTATCATGATATAAGGAAATATAAGTAACAACTTTATTATTGCCTCAAGGGCATATTCCTTCAGTCTCCCACTTGCACTAGAGTCAATAATCTAGATTACATAGTAATGATTCTAACGCCCATGGAGTCTTGGTGCTGATCATGTTTTGCTCATGAGAGAGGCTTAGTCAATGGGTCTGCAACATTCAGATCCGTATGTATCTTGCAAATCTTTATGTCTCCCTCCTTGACTTGATCGTGGATGGAATTGAAGCGTCCCTTGATGTGTTTGGTTCTCTTGTGAAATTTGGATTCCTTCGCCAAGACAATTTTTCCAGTATTGTCACAAAAGATTTTTATTGGACCCGATGCACTAGGTATTACACCTAGATCGGATATGAACTCCTTCATCTAGACTCCTTCATTTGCTGCTTCCGAAGCAGCTATATACTCCACTTCACACATAGATCCCGCCACGACGCCCTGCTTGTAACTGCACCAACTTACAGCTCCACCATATAAATACGTATCTGGTTTGTGACTTAGAGTCATCCGGATCAGTGTCAAAGCTTGCATCGACATAACCATTTACGACAAGCTCTTTGTCACCTCCATAAACGAGAAACATATCCTTAGTCCTTTTCAGGTATTTTAGGATGTTCTTGACCGCTGTCTAGTGATCCACTCCTGGATTACTTTAGTACCTCCCTGCTAAACTTATAGCAAGGAACATATCAGGTCTGGTACATAGCGTTGCATACAGATTAGAACCTATGGCTGAGGCATAGGGAATGACTTTAATTTTCTCTCTATCTTCTGCAGTGGTCGTACATTGAGTCTGACTCAACTTCACACCTTGTAACACAAGGAAGAACCCTTTCTTTGACTGATCCATTTTGAACTTCTTCAAAACTTTATCAAGGTATGTGCTTTGTGAGAGTCTAATTAAGCGTCTTGGTATATCTCTATAGATCTTGATGCCCAATATGTAAACAACTTCTCCCAGGTCTTTAATTGAAAAATTCTTATTCAAGTATCCTTTTATGCTATCCAGAAGTTTTGTATTATTTCCAATCAACAATATGTCATCCACATATAATATTAGAAATGCTACAGAGCTCCCACCCACTTTCTTGTAAATACAGGCTTCTCCAAAAGTCTGTATAAAACCATATGCTTTTATCACACTATCAAAGCGTATATTCCAACTCCGAGAGGCTTGCACCAGTATAAATGGATCACTGGAGCTTGCACACTTTGTTAGCACCTTTAGGATCAACAAAACCTTCTGGTTGCATCATATACAACTCTTCTTTAAGATATCCGTTAAGGAATGCAGTTTTGACATCCATTTGCCAAATTTCATATTCATAAAATGTGGCAATTGCTAACATGATTCGGACAGACTTAAGCATCGCTACGGGTGAGAAGGTCTCATCGTAGTACCCTGAACTCGTCGAAAACCTTTCGCAATAAATCGAGCTTTGTATACAGTAACATTACCATCAGCGTCAGTCTTCTTCTTGAATATCCATTTATTCTCTATGGCTTGCTGATCATCGGGCAAGACAACCAAAGTCCACACTTTGTTCTCATACATGGATCCCATCTTAGATTTCATGGCCTCAAGCCATTTTGCGGAATCTAGGCTCATCATCCCTTCCTCACAGTTCGTAGGTTCGTCATGGTCTAGTAACATGACTTCCAGAACAGGATTACCGTACCACTCTGGTGTCGGTCGTACTCTGGTTGACCTACGTGCTTCGGTAGTAACTTGATCTAAAGTTTCATGATCATCATCATTAGCTTCCTCTCTAATTGGTGTAGGAATCAGCGGAACTGATTCATGTGATGAACTACTTTCCAATTTCGGAGAAGGTACATTTACCTCATCAAGTTCTACTTTCCTCCCACTCGCTTCCTTCGAGAGAAACTCCTTCTCTAGAAAGGATCCATTCTTAGCAACAAATATCTTGCCTTCGGATCTATGATAGAAGGTGTACCCAACAGTCTCCTTTGGGTATCCTATGAAGACACATTTCTCTGATTTTGGGGTTATGCTTATCATGTTGAAGCTTTTTCACATAAGCATCGCAGCCCCAAACTTTAAGAAACGACAGCTTTGGTTTCTTGCCAAACCATAGTTCATATGGTGTCATCTCAACGGATTTAGATGGTGCCCTATTTAATGTGAGTGCAGCCGTCTCTAAAGCATAACCCCAAAATGATAGCCATAGATTAGTAAGAGACATCATAGATCGCATCATATCTAATAAAGTACGGTTATGACGTTCGGACACACCATTACGCTGTGGTGTTCCAGGTGGCGTGAGTTGCGAAACTATTCTACATTGTTTCAAATGAAGGCCAAACTCATAACTCAAATATTCACCTCCACGATTAGATCGTAGAAACTTTATTTTTCTTGTTACGATGATTTTCCACTTCACTCTGGAATTCTTTGAACTTTTCAAATGTTTCAGACTTATGTTTCATTAAGTAGATATACCCATATCTGCTCAAATCATTTGTGAATGTCAGAAAATGATGATACCCACCGTGAGCCTCAACACTCATCAGACCGCATACATCAGTATGTATTATTTCCAATAAATCAGTTGCTCACTTCATTGTTCCGGAGAACAGAGTCTTAGTCATCTTGCCCATGAGGCATGGTTCCCAAGCATCAAGTGATTCATAATCAAGTAATTCCAAAAGCCCATCAGCATGGAGTTTCTTCATGCGCTTTACACCAATATGACCTAAACGGCAGTGCCACAAATAAGTTGCACTATCATTATTATTTTTTCATCTTTTGGCTTCAATACTATGAATATGTGTATCACTACAATCGATATTCAACAAAAACTAGCAGGTGGGCCCGTGCATTTGCACGCCTGGATTTTCCACAAATTACTATATGTTCTGGCATTCACTACATGTTATAGATTATAGATTTTAACTTTCCATCAATAGTTTTTTATCCGATACATGTATTACTTTATTTTAAATTCAACATTCTTTCATATGTAAAACGCACCCACAAAAGAGTTTCCCTCACATTTTTGCAAGAATTTACATATATTGTGCAACCATTTTTACTCAACTATATTATCCCACCTATATCACTTATATCCATCTTATTAGATTTTGTACTAAGATCCGTGCATTTGGACTTCTAGGTTATAAGTATAATTTTAGTTACCATTGTTATTCCTTTGTCTTTAGTAACAACTCCTCCATAGCAAAACTTTCTACATTTGGCCAATCATATTTTTTCTCATACATCATAGTATTAGTATATGCTCTTCATCCTTCGATCCAATATGAAAAATCTTATCATTTAGTTTATCCAGCCATGTTCTTCTTACGAATTTCATTACATGGTCATAATCCATCTCGTCAATATAAAATTCTTAAATAGTTCAAAAAAACAAATTCTTAAATGATTTCAATCAATCTTGCCTATATAAGTTCTCTAGCTCTTGGGTGAAAAACAGTTTTGTACTCTACTTATTATTCTACCCCCAAAAAATGTTGTAAGAGAACTTCAGCAAAAAAAGTTGTAAGATAATAAATACCATCGATCTGCTGAATGTGGGTTTCCATCTCTTCATCTGTGCTTCTAGAAAGAACAGATCCCCTTTTGGTATTCTGTGGCACTGGTCTTCCAAGCCAGGCGTGGTCACGGGGTGGGCAAGGTAGAGCAAGGGGAATGCGAGATGGCTGATGGCTAGCTGCCGTGGCGGCAACGCCGGAGGTTCGTGGCGTGATGGAGGCGTTGCGGATTTCCCGGAAGAACTTGGGCATGCTGGTCTTCCAAGCTGGCTGTACCAAATCAGAGGGTTGCTCATGCAAGAGGAAAACTTCTAGGGTGATGCTAGGCGCCGGCGCACCGGCCGAACGTATCGGCCGGTCCTGCCCCAGCCCTTGGATGCGAGCCCGCGTGGCCACTGGATGCAGCAAAAAAATGATTTGTCCTGGGCTTCTTCTACCTCGGGTTAGATCTACAGCTCCTGCTCGATGTCCTCGTCGCCGTGCCTCTAGTCCCCTCTGGTGGTCGTCCTCGTCGCCGGTACCCACCCTCGCCGTTCGTCCTTGTTCGCTAGTCCCCATCCTCGTCGGCTGGCCATCCTAATCGCCAGTCCCCACCCTCGTCGGTTGTCTTCGTCGACATTGAAGCTTTTCCTAGATTGGCCTGCCGTTGCAGCTCTCGATGTAGCCGTTGCAACTCTCCACGTCAACGGGTGTAGCTCCGCCGCCGCCCCTCGCCGTTGATGCTCGCTGCAGCCGACGACGACGGCCACCTAGTCAATCAACACCATTGAAAAACCGTTGCAAACCCCATGTGTTGCATATGCTAGAAGAAAAGCTTCAGCCCTTGGATGGAAAAGCTTCAACCTCTATATGGAAAAGCTTCAACTGGCACTACAAATCAGGAGGAGATGCAACCGCTCGCGCAAAATGCTTCAATCTTAGATTGAAAAAGTTTCAACCAAATGATAGAGAGAGCTTCAATCAAGTGCCGCTCAAGAACGAAAAAAGTTTCAAATCGTTTACAAAAAAGTTTCGATCGTGGATGAAAAAAGCTTCAACCGTGTATGAAAACAGCTTCAAACGTTGGAAAAAAGCTCCAACCAGACACTGCAAACCAGAGAAAAGTTGCCAATGTTGACATAAAAAGCTTCAACCATATATGGGAAAAGCATCAAACGGCTATCAGTGAAAGAAAAGTTGTGGTTGCAGTCCGCGGTCAACTCGGTCGTCGTTGTCGCGCACCCCGGCCGCCGTGGTAGCACCCCGTCGTCCCCGGTTGCAGCATCTCCCATGGTAACCCCGGTCGCCGGTTGCCTTACATGGATGTAGCAAAAAAACTACACCGGTAGAAGAAAAATTCTACTATGGTTGCAGCAAAAATCAAACACCGTCGCCATCTTTCGCGAGGTCGCAACTCCGCCTTACATGGATGTAGCAAAAAACTTCATCGGTAGTAGCAAAATTCTACTACGGTTGCAACAAAAATCGTCGTTGTCATCGTCGCGAGGTCGCAGCTCCGCCTGATAGATGTAGCAAAAAACTTCGCCAGTTGTAACAAAATCCAACTGCGGTTGCAGCTTCCCCTTGTTGTGCAGTTCCATTGAAGCTTTTCTGTCTATGGTTGAAGCTTTTTTGAATAGCTGTTGAAGTTGTTCTAGGTGACGGTTGCAACATTCGTATACGTGGGGTGCATCCAGCCATGACGGTCGGTAGCCATGGCGGCCGGCGAGGGAGCGCCTGGCCGCCAGCGATGGAGGTCGTGGTCGTCCAGTCGCAGCCCGGGGGGAGGGGGAGGGGGAGGGGATGCGCCCACGTGATGGTTCGAGGTAGGGGATGGATCTAGCCATGACGGCAGGCAGCCATGGCAGCCGGCGAGGGGAGCCTGGCCGCCGGCGATGGAGATCATGGTGGCCTAGTCGCAGCTTGGGAGGAGGGGAAGGGGGAGGGGACATGCTTGTAGGGGGCGCTCGCGAGAGGAAGAAGAAGCACAAAAGGAAAAAAAATGTTTCGCTTGAGGCCCACCTAGCGTACCTAGAAAAGAGCGAGCGAGGGAGGGGCATCGCCCGAGCATTCGACCGGCTCGCCGATGCCAAACATTTCCTAAACTTGTAAGGGTGTTCTCTTTGGGTCCATGTCTGGCCGAGTCGGGGACCTCTGTTGGAGCCATAGTTCTGGCGCCGGCCACCAGCGAGGCCGCATCTCGCCGTTGCTGGTCTGGAACGACATAGGGCGGTTGCCGGGAGGCCACATGCGCTGGGGTAGAGAGCTTTGGTGTTGCGCTTGTTAGAAGGGAGAGAGAGGATTGTTGGAATTGTTGTTTTTATTGACTGAGCCTCGTGGGCATATATATATAGGAGTACATGGTCAACTTGGAGTACAAGACAAGCCGGAACATGTCCTAGTATATCTCGTATTTCCTAACTAAACATAATACTCAACATCCCCCCTGCAGTCACAGTGGTAGCGACGCAGACAGTGAGACTGGAGAAGAATCTGAAGGCAAGCCGACGGACACCCCCCATAGTCGTAACGGTCGATGCATCGCAGAAGACGTGGCTGGAGTGGAAACCGACGAGGTTGCTCAACCAAGGCGGTAGCACTTTGTGTCATTGTCGAGGTAGCCGAGAGCGTGGGTGGTGGAGCCGTGGTCGAGGTAGCCGTGCGAAGAATGCCGTGGTCGATGTCGAGTCGGGTGGCCGGTGTCGAGGTAGTCGGCATGGACCGGAAAGAAGAGTGGCGGCGGCGACCTGAGGAGGCGGCGACGGCGGCTAGGTCAGAAGCGCGGGGACGATGCTCGAAGTAGGCGAGGAAGAACCCGACAGCGTGACAAGGACCGACGTGGACGGTGATGTTCCCGCGCCTAGGGAAGTGGCGCGATGTATACCACGTAGAAGTCGATGCGCGGGGACGGCGGAGTGGACCGCGCACCGCGATGCTATGGCCCGAAGGGGCGACGTAGCGGCATCACGTGGGTCGGGGCGATGGCGGAGAAGACCTCAGAGCGGTTGCAGGGACCGCATGCCATGCTCGCTATGGCCCGACGGGCCGACGCAGCGGCAACGCGAGGGTCAGTGCAGCCTCGAGGACGGCCTGGAGTGGACGGCCTCGGGGCGGCGGTTGACCGCGGGCCACGACACTACGGCCCGAAGGGGCGACGCAGCGGTAGCGCGCGGGGTGATGCAACCACGGAAACGGCATCAGGGTGATGGCGGGGACCATGTGCCGCGGTGCTACGGCCCGAGGAGGCGACGCAGCGGCGGCGCGGATCGATGCAGCCATAGAGAGAACTACAAGGCGGCGGCGTTGCGGCCCGACGGAGCGACGTAGCTGTAGCCCATTGCTCGATTGGAGAAGGGCGATGCTGTACTTGGAAGCGATCTTCACAAATTCCAGGGAGACGCGTGTATACGTTTTATCAAACCGAAGACGCGACAAACAAAACCGAAAAGATGCGACGAACGACGAGGTATCTGTGAGCTGCATCGCGTAGTCGCACATCGCATGAGCACTTTCCCAAGCGGAACACACATGCATCAGCCAAGACCAGCATGCATCTGCATGTGATCTAGGCCGTTCAATGTGGAGCAGCTTGGGTAGCCTAGCGCGAGCGATCAGGCGCGCGAGCAACGAGCCAAGCACGGGCGATGTGGCCAGCGCACAGGACGCAGGCGATACGGTGCGTGCCACCAGCCCAGCGCACAAGCACGAGCGGCGACAGATGTCCTCGTGGCCAGTGTTGAATTAGAGCCACACAAAGATGATGGATGGACGATGTGGGTGATACAAGCCGATCGTGGATCGGAAAATCAAGAAAGAACACTGATCAATTGACCAACGAGAGAGAAAAACCTCAATTAATGGATCGGGTAAAAAGACTCTCTAGGACAGCTGATCAACACGACCGGCAAACGAATCTTAGGTATGGGCGGTGCGACCCCGGGCGACGATTATGGAGATCGACCGCCCCGGGGGCGGCGCCTGGGTGCGGAAGCGGCAGCGGCTAGGGCTTAGAACCCGAAAGAAGTGCATGCTCTATCCAATGCAACCAAAAGACCGATCTTATGGAAGAGACTAGGCAACACATTATACGTCAACACTCTCCCTCATGTGTGGCTCCCTCAGGCCTAAACGTGGACCGAAAGTGGGCTGCAATTTAATTGCGTCAGCCGGGTGTCGTGGTTCTCAGTCTGACAGTAATGTAGGTGGGGTAAGTATGGAGAGGCGAGATCTTAGCTATGGAGAAGTTGTAAGGACGCAAGGTTTACGAGTTCAGGCCCTTCTCGGAAAAAGTAAAAACCCTACGTCTCGGAGCCCGGAGGCGGTCGACTGGATTATGTGAGTATGAGTTACAGAGGTGCCAACCCTCGTCTCGGAGGAGGAGGGTGGCTTATATAGAGTACGCCAGGACCCCGGCCAGCCCATGTTACGAAGGGTTCAATGTACATTAAGGCAGGGCGTTACTGGTAACGCTAGTAATAAAGTGCTATGATGATCATAAAAGCTATTTAATGACCGACCGTTAGCGTGTGGGGTGACTTTAGGTCTCCTGGCCGTTGAGTGGTTGGATCTTAGTCGAGTGATCGCTTCTTGGTCGAGTGACTTCGAGTCTGTCGAGTGGAATACCTGCAAGTCGATTGAAAGGTGATTTCTTCTAGAGATGTCCTTGGGTAGGGTAGTTAGGACAGGTCCATGACCCTACCCTAGGTACATAGCTTCATCATTAGCCCCCGAATGGATCGAGGTTTGAGTGGGGGAGGAGTCAAGGACCTCTCCGACTCGTTTTCCAAGCCGTGAGCATATTTTGCTCTAGATCAATGGACCTGAGTGATGGCGGGAACTTCCTTTTCAATCGCCTTGATCCATTCTTAATTCCTCGTCGAGTGAGTTTCTTTACTTGTAAGGCTCCGAGTGACGGTGCGGAGGAGATCTTTGGTCTGACAAGTTATTTGCTGCCCACGGATTTAGTGGGATCCAAATTTCGGGAAGCGTGCGGGATGGGGGAGGCCGCAGTAATCGAACGAGATAGAGCGGAGCCGCCTTGATCCCCGCGCCACCTTTTTCGCCACGTATCGCTCGTGCAGTTGTTACGGGATTTGATAGAGCCATCTGGGCCTACCTGTCAGCCACTCGGAAGCGGCCTCGTATAAGGCGTTGGACCGGAGTCTCCCGAACAGTGCGCCCCATTATCTCTTCTCCTCCTCACGCCTCTCCTCTGCGCTCGCTCTCGCTCCCGCGCCACACGCGTCTCATCGGCGACAATGGTGAAGGAGAAGACAGCGGCTCTGGAGCGGGCAAAGAAGGCGATGGCGAGGTCAAAGGGGAAGGCGACGAGCCAGGGCGGATCTTCCTCGCGGACTGGCCTGCCGAGGGGTTGGATCCAGGGCGACAGGATCCACTCGAGGATCTCCCAGGAAGACCTCGACGACCTGGCCGAGGGAGGGCTGATCCCCTACGACTCGGCGCGGCTTCCGGGGAAGGAATCCGAGCCGCAACCCCGGGAGGGTGAGCGCGTTCTTCTTGCCACCCACGTCGACCGTGGGTTTTCCTTGCCTCCTCATCCTTTCTTCCGAGGATATCTGAACTTCTTTGGGGCTCAAATCCACCATTTTAACCCCAACTCAAT
Source organism: Triticum aestivum (assembly GCF_018294505.1). Lineage (NCBI taxonomy): Eukaryota > Viridiplantae > Streptophyta > Magnoliopsida > Poales > Poaceae > Triticum > Triticum aestivum. The sequence goes on from NC_057800.1 coordinate 409,363,937, forward strand.
CTTTTATCTTGCCGCGTTCATTTCCTTGTGTGAGAACTTCCTGGGTTGTCGACCTCACTGGGGTCTTTTCAAGCATATTTTCACTTGTCGCTCCCAGACAGTGAAAAAGGCTAACCCGGGTGACGAGAGGACCCAAGTGATCCAGATGTGTGGGGGTCTTAGCATCCAGACGAGGGGAAAAAACTCCTTTCCGGCCATGATTCTCCCTGATTCAGTTCATGGATGGCAGTCGACCTGGTTCTACTGCAAAGACCAGCCGACGCCGGGGCAATCGACTGGCCTCCCTCCCTTCACCATGGACCGAGTGGAAAAACCCTCCCCTTTGAAGGTGCTCCTGGAGGAGAAGGCGCACGTGAAGGTGTTGGTCGACCGAGTGGTCCAGCTCATTCGTGACGGGGTCACTGGCATGGATCTCTTGGAAGTCTTCCTTCGGTGGCGCATCCAGCCTCTCCAAGCCCGAGACCACCCGATGTGGATGTATTCGGGCCTAGAAGACTCCACTCGGATCCACCCGGAGGAGGTCGATGACGACACGCTGGAGAAGTGGCTGTCGAGATTACCGGGAACAAGGACAACCCCAGAGAAGCCAGGAGAGTTCCCCCATTCGACCAGTCGCGTGCACCAGAGCAGGTCTGATTCTGAGTTTTTGCTTGTAATCTGAATTCACTCGCGCAGCTGTCTGTATTGCATCGACTGACTTTGTTCTCCCTGCTTTCTTTCAGGCCATTATTGAAATGTATTCGATGCCCAACGGGGAGCAAGAGCAAGCTCTGGAAGGCGAGGCAAGTGGTGGCAAAAGTGGCGAGTGGACTTCCGATGGTCAAGGGGATGGAGGAAGTGACGACTCGAGTGATGAGGAAGAAGTCGAGCCGCCTCCTCGCATAGAGAGATGATCCAAGCTTGACCAGGATTGGCCGAGTGCCCATGACAAGGCGACTGCTCAGGCTGGTCAGTCCTCGAAGCGTCCTCGGATCTCTTCACCAACCACGACTGAGAAGGCGCCAAAGCACCCCAAAGTTGCAGAACCGAAGACTCGGAAGGCGCTGCCGAAGATCAAGATCGATATCCCTGTCGCCTCCGCGTGAGTGTCTCTCCTTGTATTCACTCGACGCTCTGTGCTGTTTGTTTTTCTTGTTTTAACTGGACGAACTTTGAAATTGTTAGCGCTGCCACTTCCGGGACCTCAGCTTACAGGGATGATGATGAGGTGATGGAGGATGTGGTCACTTCTAATCCGGGTATGATTTCTTCCATACTATCTTTCTTTGGTCGATTCAACTGCATCTTGCATCATTGGGTGACGTGATTTTGGCAATTTGAACTTTGTATAGCTCCCAACATTATTGACCTCCCTGATGATGATGAAGAGCCCGAGAGGTCTTTGATGAGGAAGAGTAGGCGAGCTCCTGTAAGTGAGGCGCTACAGTCGACGCCGAGGGCGGAACCAGTCGTTCAGGACACTGGTGACGTCAAACGGGGTTCTGTTACTTTCACAGAGCCCCTGTCGAGTGCCTTGCCTTCTTCTTCGAACGCTCAGGCCCCTGTGGACCCTCCTTCACTTTTTGCAACCCATCATGTCCCGGAGGACGAGGTGAATGCTGCTAGGGAAGCCATACGCCAGGCGGGCATTATGATGGAGAAGATGAAGACGGTGCGGGACGCCAGCCAAGCCACCTATGATGCTAGCTCGGCTCTCCAGAGCAATGTTCAGGTTAGTTGGTCGCCGCTTGTTCTGTTAGGATATGCTATCTCAAGATTCTTTCCGAAAATCTTTTCATCTGTACACCCAGTGGGTGTGTCGATTGAATTTTTTGGACTAGTGGGGGCACGCTGAGTGCACCCACTTGGTGTAGTCCCTGAGGCTACGGCGGACTGCTGGCAGTCGACCGTAGTCTTTGTATTTTGTCGAGTAAAACTGAACTGGTAGTTTGTTTCTTCCGCTCGATCCGGTCGAGTGGAATCAGAACAGGTGGGGGCACGCAAAGTGGATCCACTGGGTGTAGTCCCTGAGACCGCGGTCGACTGCTGGTAGTCGACTGTGGTCTGAGTTCTACTTTGTCTCTCTTTCTTCTTCTTTTTTTGAACTCGACTCTGTCGGGCCAGTCGAGTGGAATCAGAACAGGTGGGGGCACGCAAAGTGCACCCACTGGGTGTAGTCCCCAAGACTATGGTGGACTGCGGGCAGTCGACTATAGTCTTAGTATTTGTAGTTTTTTTTGTTGTGGAATAATTTCTCCCCTTTGATTTCAGAAATCTTGTGATCTTGGAGCTCGCTTCGCTGATTTGGAAAGTCAGCAGATTCAACTAAAACTTGACTTGGAGCTGGCCAGGACAGAACTGCAGACGGTCAGAGACGGCGCCGCTGGTAAGACAAGTCTGTCGACTGGTCAGTTTTAGGCTCGAGCACCCTTCTGCTATTTCTGAATCAATCATCATTTCTTTGCAGAAAAACTGAGAGAGGCTTTGGCGAAAAAGGATCAGGATTTGTCTGCTACCCAGAAGGAGGCTGACGACAGGACCGCTCTGGCCGAACAGAAGCTGGCTTCAGTCGGCCAGTTGGAAGAAGAGAATACCAGGCTGAAGACTGCTCTGAATGAAGCCAACAGGAAGTGCACACGTTGGAAGAAGGAGAACCTCAACCTGAACGAAAAGATGGAAGGTGTCGCTCGTAGGAGGGACGATCTGGAGAGCTACCTCAGGAGCCTTGCCAAGAAGTTGTATATCAAGCTTGAAGGTGCACATTTAGTTCCGACTGATTTTTTTTGTGTCGACTCAGTGTATGACAATTGACTTATCCTTGGATCGTGAATGCAGAGTTTTGCCAGAACTTTGAAGAGGAGACTGGGCGGATCGAACCAGGTCTGGATCCAATCAACTCTCCCGTGAAAGATGAAACTGCCATGAATCTGCTCCGACTGGAATCTCGCATCGACGGTGCCGTGGACTACTTGGCTCGACTGAAGGTCGCCATGTCACGGATCTACCCGACACTCTAGCCAGAGGCTACGCTCCAAAACGATCTTGAGTCTCTCATGGCTCGACTTAACGGAATCCCTGACCGAGTGCAGGAGTGGAAGAAGTCTTCTGCTTGTTGTGGCGCTGATGTGGCTCTGTCCTTGGTTCGTGTCCACTGCAAGGAGGTGCGACAAGACAAGCTGGCTGCAATCAAGGTCGCAAACACCCAGAAGCACGACTTCCGAACTTTTATGGAGACCTTCATAACTTCCGCCACTCGGATTGCCGATGGCGTCGACCTGGACGAGTTCGTTGAGCCTGCCAGCCCTCCTCCCGCGGAGTGAACAAACTCTTGTGTCCTACCTTAAATTTGCCTCGGAATGCCGAGTGGTTTTTGTAACCATTAAACTTTTTCGGGCCGCATGCCCGAGTACCTTGATCCGTGATCTAGAACCTTTAGAATTTTATCTGAACTTGGTTTACCGTTGAATATCTTTATGAATCTCCTGCTGAGTGAACCCAATCTTTATTCGAGACAACTTTCTGTATTCACAGCACAGCTCCGAAGGACGGGGAAGTAGTCGACCCATGTCTTGTATTTGTGGCGAAGCTCCCCAGGGGCGGGCGGCAGTCGACCCACACCCTATTACTGCAGAGTGGGACGGAGCGCACATTGTATTTGTGGCAAAGCTCTCCAGGAGAAGGGGGCGGTCGACCCATACTTCGTTACTGTAGAGCGGGATGAATCACACATTGTATTTGTGGCGAAGCTCTCCAGGAGAAGGTGGCAGTCGACCTGCCCCTCGTCATCCTTGAGGATTGAGATGTGTTTGGGAGAACTTAGGTGAGTACTGGACTGCAGGTAAGCCCCGAGTGAGAGGATCACTCTCCACTCGGTAGGATTTTTTCAAACTTAGGCGAGTGCTTGACTGCAGCTAAGTCCTCAAGTGAGAGAGTTTAGGCGAGTACTGGACTGCAGCTAAGCCCCCGAGTGGGAGGACTGCTCTCCACTCGGTAGGATTTTTTCAAACTTAGGCGAGTGCCTGACAGCAGCTAAGTCCTCAAGTGAGAGAACTTAGGCGAGTACTGGACTGCAGCTAAGCCCCCGAGTGGGAGGAATGCTCTCCACTTGGTAGGATTTTTTCAAACTTAGGCGAGTACTTGACTGCAGCTAAGTCCTCAAGTGAGGGAACTTAGGCGAGTACTGGATTGCAGCTAAGCCCCCGAGTGGGAGGACTGCTCTCCACTCGGTAGGATTTTTTCAAACTTAGGCGAGTGTCTGACTGCAGCTAAGTTCTCAAGTGAGAGAACTTAGGCGAGTACTGGACCGCAGCTAAGCCCCCGAGTGGGAGGACCACTCTCCACTCGGTAGGATTTTTTCAAACTTAAGCGAGTGCTTGACTGCAGCTAAGTCCTCAAGTGAGAGAGTTTAGGCGAGTACTCGACTGCAGCTAAGCCCCCGAGTGGGAGGACTGCTCTCCACTCGGTAGGATTTTTTTCAAACTTAGGCGAGTGCCTGACAACAGCTAAGTCCTCAAGTGAGAGAACTTAGGCGAGTACTGGACTGCAGCTAAGCCCCCGAGTGGGAGGACTGCTCTCCACTCGGTAGGATTTTTTCAAACTTAGGCGAGTACTTGACTGCAGCTAAGTCCTCAAGTGAGGGAACTTAGGCGAGTACTGGACTGCAGCTAAGCCCCCGAGTGGGAGGACTGCTCTCCACTCGGTAGGATTTTTTCAAACTTAGGCGAGTGTCTGACAACAGCTAAGTTCTCAGGTGAGAGAACTTGGGCGAGTACTGGACCGCAGCTAAGCCCCCGAGTGGGAGGACTGCTCTCCACTCGGTAGGATTTTTCAAACTTAGGCGAGTGCTTGACTCCAGCTAAGTCCTCAAATGAGGGAACTTAGGCAAGTACTGGACTGCAGCTAAGCCTCCGAGTGGGAGGGTTGCTCTCCACTCGGTAGGATTTTTTCAAACTTAGGCGAGTACTTGACTGCAGCTAAGTCCTCAAGTGAGGGAACTTAGGCGAGTACTGGACTGCAGCTAAGCCCCCGAGTGGGAGGACTGCTCTCCACTTGGTAGGATTTTTTCAAACTTAGGCGAGTGTCTGACTGCAGCTAAGTTCTCAAGTGAGAGAACTTAGGCGAGTACTGGACCGCAGCTAAGCCCACGAGTGGGAGGACTGCTCTCCACTCGGTAGGATTTTTTGAAACTTAGGCGAGTGCTTGACTACAGCTAAGTCCTCAAGTGAGGGAACTCAGGCGAGTACTAGACTGCAGCTAAGCCTCTGAGTGGGAGGGTTGCTCTCCACTCAGTAGGATTTTTCAAACTTAGGTGAGTGCCTGACTGCAGCTAACTCTCTGAGTGGGAGAACTTAGGCGAGTACTGGACTGCAGCTAAGCCCCCGAGTGGGAGGGTTGCTCTCCACTCGGTAGGATTTTTCAAACTTAGGCAAAACGGATTCGCAGCTAAGCCACCCGCTGGGGGATTTCTTACGCAAACAAAAACAATAATAATCACTGGGAAAATTATAATGCTCTTGTCTTTTGATAAATAAACTACATGAGTTTTTCTTATTATATTCATCCGAGTGAGAAATCAAGTATAAAAGGGGCGGAGTAGCTCAGCGTTCCAGGCTCGTGGCTCATCAATCTGGCGATCGACATTGTAGAGGTGGTATGCTCCATTGTGGAGGACTCTGGTGACTATGAAGGGGCCTTCCCAAGTAGGAGCAAGCTTGTGTGGTTTCTGCTCTCGAAGGACTAAGTCTCCTTCTTGGAAGGCTCGGCTCTTCACATTTTTGGCATGGAATCGACGCAAGTCTTGCTGATAGATGGTTGATCGGATCGGGGCCATTTCTATTTCTTCTTCTAGGAGGTCGACTGCGTCCTGCCGGGCTTGTTCTGCTTCATCTTCTGAGTAGAGCTCGACTCTGGGAGCGTTGTGAAGCAGGTCACTCGGTAAGACTGCCTCGGCTCCGTAGACCAAAAAGAATGGGGTTCTTCCAGTCGATCGATTCGGGGTTATCCTCAATCCCCAAAGGACTGATGGGAGCTCGTCGACCCATGCACCTGCTGCGTGCTTGAGATCGCGCATCAATCGGGGTTTCAGTCCTTTGAGAATTAGGCCATTTGCCCTTTCTGCTTGTCCATTCGACTGGGGGTGAGCGATCGAAGCATAGTCGACCCGAGTGCCCTGAGAGGCGCAAAAGGCCCTGAACTCGTCGGAATCGAAGTTTGACCCATTGTCCATGATGATACTGTGCGGAACTCCATATCTGAATATCAACTCTCTGATGAAACTGATAGCGGTGCAAGCATCGAGATTCTTGATAGGCTTGGCTTCAATCCATTTGGTGAACTTGTCGACTGCTACCAGCACATGAGTGAAGCCGCTCCTGCCTGTTCTCAGTGGCCCAACCATGTCCAGCCCCAAACAGCGAAGGGCCAGACGAGTGGAATGGTTTTCAGGGCTGACGCGGGCTTATGCGGCATATTGGAGTAATACTGACACCCTTCACATTTGTCGACTATCTCTTTAGCCGTCTCATTGGCCCTTGGCCAGTAGAACCCCGCTCAGTATGCTTTAGCCACAATGGTACGAGAGGACGCATGATGACCACAGGTCCCCGAGTGGATATCGTTAAGGATCATCTGACCTTCTTCTGGTGTGATACACTTCTGGCCGACCCCAGTCGCGCTTTCCCTATATAACTGTCCCTTTATGACTGTAAAGGCCTTGGATCGATGGACGATCTGTCGAGCCTCTTCCTCGTCTTCTGGGAGTTCTTTCCTTAGGATGTACGCGATGTATGGTTTTGCCCAGACGGGAGTGATAACCAACACTTCCATTATCAGATCGACCACAGCTGGAACTTCAACTCCAGTCGGATCCGTGGCGCCTTTTGGCTGCGGGGCCTCTTCCGTGAAGGGATCCTCCTGGACTGATGGTGTGTGGATGTGCTCCAAAAACACATTGCTGGGAATGGCTTCTCTTTTGGAACCTATTTTTGCCAAATCATCAGCTGCTTGATTTTTCAGTTGGGGTATGTGATGAAGCTCTAACCCCTCGAATTTCTTCTCCAGCTTTCTCACTGCATTGCAATAACCAGTCATGGCTGGACTTCTGACATCCCACTCCTTCATCACCTAATTAACCACCAAATCTGAGTCGCCATAGACCATGAGGCGACGGACGCCGAGTGAGATGGCCATGCGCAACCCATATAAAAGTGCTTCATATTCTGCCTTGTTATTGGAGGAATCAAAATGGATTTGAAGAACATATCTGAGTTTATCTCCTCTGGGGGAGACCAACACCACTCCGGTACCGGAACCACTCAGCATCTTGGAGCCATCGAAAAACATAGTCCAATGCTCCGAGTGAATCTGAGTCGGCAGTTGCTGTTCAATCCACTCGGCGATGAAATCTGCGATTGCTTGGGACTTGATAGCTTTCTTTGTCTCAAACTTGATATCAAGGGGAAGGAGTTCAATCGCCCATTTTGCCACTCGACCAGTTGCATCCCTGTTATGTAGGATCTCTGATAATGGAGCGTCGCTGACGACTGTAATGGCATGATCAGAGAAGTAGTGAGCAACTTTCTTGGTGGTCATATAAATCCCATATACAAGCTTCTGATAGTGAGGATATCTTTGCTTCGATGGGGTCAAGACTTCAGAAATATAATATACTGGGCGCTGAACTTTGAAGGTTTTCCCTTCTTCTTCCCGCTCGACCGTAAGTACCGTACTAACGACTTGTCCTGTGGCTGTAATGTAAAGCAGCAAGCACCGGCTGATTGGGGCAGCAAGCACCGGCTGGGTGGAGAGCAGAGCTTTGAGCTCTGCAAACGCTGCATCAGCTTCGGGAGTCCACTCGAACTTGTCGGACTTCTTCATCAATCGGTAAAGAGGTAATGCCTTTTCACTGAGACGAGATATGAATCGACTTAGGGTGGCCAAACAACCAGTAAGCTTTTGGACGTCGTGCACTCGCACATGGCTTTTCATTCGGAGTATAGTGCCAACTTTTTCTGGATTGGCGTCGATTCCCCGTTCGGAAACGAGAAAACCGAGTAACTTTCCGCCAGGGACTCCGAATGTACACTTTGATGGATTACGCTTGATATCATACCTCCTGAGGTTGGCAAAGGTTTCAGCAAGGTCAGTCAGCAGGTCGGAACCCTTCCGTGACTTGACCACAATATCATCCATGTATGCTTCCATGTTCTGACTGATTTGAGTGAGTAAACACTTCTGAATCATCCTCATGAATGTGGCTCCGGCATTCTTGAGACCGAACGGCATGGTAACATAACAGAAGCACCCGAATGGAGTGATGAAAGCTGTCTTGATCTCGTCAGGTCCATACAAACGAATCTGATGGTACCCTGAATAGGCGTCTAAGAAAGACAGTCGCTCACATCCCGTAGTCGAGTCGACTATCTGGTCGATGCGGGGGATAGGAAAATGATATTTCGGGCAGGCCCGATTGATATGTTTAAAGTCAATGCACATGCGAAGTGACTTGTCCTTCTTGGGGACCATGACAACGTTGGCGAGCCACTCGGAGTGGTAGATTTATCGGATGAACTCCGCTGCTAAGAGCCGGGCCACCTCTTTGCCAATAGCTTTTCTCTTTTGGACGGCGGACCGTCGAAGATGTTCGTTGACGGGTTTTACTTTTGAGTCGACTCTCAGGCGATGCTCAGCCAGCTCCCTGGGAACACCTGGCATGTCAGAAGGCTTCCATGCGAAGATGTCCCAGTTCTCACGGAGGAACTGGATGAGCGCTTCTTCCTATTTAGAGTCGAGTGTTGTCGAGATATGAGTCGGGGCAGCGCTGGGGTCGGTCGGGTGGATGTGAGCTGTCTTCGTGTCGCCAGTCGACAGGAAAGCTGACTCTGTAGCGGGCTTCTTGGCTCGCAACAGATCACTCGGGTCTGCAGTCTTCTGGAATTCCTGTAACTCCACCACTGCCATCTGTGCGTCGGCGATCTTCGAACCCTTCTGAAAACATTCTTCCGCTTTCTTCGGATTGCCCGTAATGGTGATCACACCTTTGGGGCGAGGAATCTTCAATTTGAGATACACGTAACATGGTCGGGCCATGAAGCGTGCATAAGCCGGCCTGCCCAAAATAGCGTGATAGGCACTCTGGAAGTCTACAACTTCAAATGTCAATTTTTCTTTGCGGTAATTCTTGGAATCACCGGAAACCACATCAAGAGCAATCTGGTCGAGTGATTCAGCCTTCTTCCCAGGAATGACTCCATGGAAGCTCGTGTTGCTGGCACTGAGTCTGGACATCGGAATGCCCATCCCCTTCAATGTTTCAGCGTATAATATGTTCAAACCATTGCCACCATCCATCAGGACTTTGGTCAGTCGAGTGCCTTCAACAACTGGGTCGACCACCAAAGCTTGCCTCCCAGGGGTGGCGATGTGCGTTGGGTGGTCGGACTGGTCAAATGTTATGGCAGTCTGAGACCATTTCAGGTAACTAGGTGTCGCCGAAGCGGCCATATTCACCTCTCGGTTAATAACTTTCAGTCGACTTTTGCTCTCAACATCAGCAAAAATCATCAGGGTGGAATTGACTTGAGGGTATCCGTCATCACTGTCCTCTTTGTCCTCGACCTTGTCTGACTCCTTTTCCTTTCCCTTGGGCTGCTCGCCCTGGAATTGCTGGATCAAGAGTCGACACTGCCGAGTGGTATGTTTCGAGTGGGCGCGAACTGTCGTGGTCTTCTCGGTGAGCCCTGTTCCTGTCGACCAGACCTTGGACGAGGATGGATCTCGCGTCAAAGCCTGGCCCTCTGGGGTCGACTGGAATCCTTCGCCCACCACTATGAGGGCGCCTGTCATCCTGCTAGCGAGGCACATACGACCAGCTCCTCGGGAGAGGCGTGGGCACTCGACGTCGACCGTCACGATCGACTCGGTCATCATACTGCTCATGGTTCCCATACTGGTCACACTGGTCTCCACGACCCTCACGCCTCGGGGGCGATCTCAGGCTGTGAGCTGACTGGACTGTGTCCGCAGCAACGGATCTGCTGTGAATTCTGTTCCGCGACTGAGAAACAGCGGAATTCTGATCTCCTACTGCCCGGAGTAACGCTCTGATCTGCAGCAAGCCTCTCTCAGCCTCCGACTAGGAAGGCTGAATCGACTCCGCTATACGGGCCGCAGCTGCTAAATTCTGAATTAGAGTCCGATATACCTGCGGGGGCTGGAAGAGCTGACGTCGACTGGATTCGGGAACCCGTTGTCGCATCCGCTCGTCGAGTGCTCGCTGGAGGTTCTCCAGTCGAGTGCGCTCGGCCAAGTTTGCCAGGTGCGCATCCTCCAAGGCGCGAGCCTCGGGGGTTTCTCCAATGATAGGAGTGTGCAGCGCATCCATGTTCCGGCAGCGAAGTTCTTCTCTCTGCAGCGACGTGAGAGGCTTGGGAAGATACTCCTCATGGGGACGCGACGGGTCGCCTCCTCCTGCGCCTCCGTCGGTGCGGGTAAAACCGGGGGGACTGGGTGGTCCATCGACCATCAGAACCTCCGCCACCGGATCGGTGCTGTCGCACTCGGATGCAGTCTCTTCGGAGCCAGTCGAGCAGGCCGTAGAGGGATTCGTCGGGCTTGATCGCCGCGACCTGAGGGATGGCCGACTGGCGGGCCACCGCGTGTCTCACCCACTGCTGAAGTCTCGACCGACCGGAGTGCTTGCGCTGGCGGGAAATGGGGAGGGAGGACAACACAGGAGCCGACCGGTAGGGGGTCGACGGTTGCCGCAGGAGAACGCCGCGGACGCACGCGCTAAAGTGTGTTGCCCCGCGGACAGGGAGTGCGTCCACGTCGAGCGGAGCCTCCTGAAGCCAGGCGGAGTCGTCGGTGATGAACGTGAGCGCGCCGAGACGGATCTCGCGGCCCTCCACCAAAACTCCATCGGAAACCATGATGATTCGGGTCGGAAAAGATTGCAACTCCTCCAACAAAACGCTAAAACACCGGCCCCAAGGTGGGCGCCAACTGTCGTGGTTCTCAGTCTGACAGTAATGTAGGGGGGTAAGTATGGAGAGGCGAGATCTTAGCTATGGAGAAGTTGTAAGGATGCAAGGTTTACGAGTTCAAGCCCTTCTTGGAAGAAGTAAAAACCCTACGTCTCGGAGCCCGGAGGCGGTCGACTGGATTATGTGAGTATGAGTTACAAAGGTACCAACCCTCGTCTCGGAGGAGGAGGGTGGCTTATATAGAGTATGCCAGGACCTCGGCCAGCCCACGTTACGAAGGGTTCAATGTACATTAAGGCAGGGCATTACTGGTAACGCTAGTAATAAAGTGCTATGATGATCATAAAAGCTATTTAATGACCGACCGTTAGCGTGCAGGGTGACTTTAGGTCTCCTGGTCGTCGAGTGGTTGGATCTTAGTCGAGTGATCGCTTCTTGGTCGAGTGACTTCGAGTCTGTCGAGTGGAACACCTTCAAGTCGATTGAAAGGTGATTTCTTCTAGAGATGTCCTTGGGTAGGGTAGTTAGGACAGGTCCATGACCCTACCCTAGGTACATAGCTTCATCACCGGGTCCTGAACTCGAGACCTCTTGGCTCTGATACCATGTAAAAGTGCATGCTCTAGCCAAGGCAACCAAAAGACCGATCTGATGGAAGAGACTAGGCAGCACATTATACGTTAACACTCCCCCTCACGTGTGGCTCCCTCAGGCCTAAACGTGGACCGAAAGTGGGCTGCAATTTAATTGCGTCAGCCGGGTCTTGAACTCAAGACCTCTTGGCTCTGATACCATGTTAGATGGGAGAGAGAGGATTGGTGGAATTGTTGTTTTTATTGATTGAGCCTCGTGGGCATATATATAGGAGTACATGGTCAACTTGGAGTACAAGACAAGCCGGAACATATCCTAGTCTATCTCGTATTTCTTAACTAAACATAATACTCAACAGTGTTGAACGGCCAGTTGTTCGTGTTAGGCTCAGCAAGAGCAGTAGGTATAAATCTCTTTGTAAACTCTCATTTCTCCTTTTGCTTGGCGGCATATGTTCATAATTTCAGTTATTTAGTTTGTCTGTTATGTAATTTTAGGGATTTGGTGCTAATTATGAAATTATGCAGTTACAATTTCTACTTAGCAGATAACCTGTACACACATACTGTTGTTATTCATGTATTATGGATTATTTGTAGGATGCTCTGTCGCTCGCTGCTCGCAGTGGCGTACCGCCGCCAATCATACCTTAAGCAGAGGGAAGATGTACGTACATCGCAGCATCAGCCCCAACCTGTTTGGCTGAATGGATTTGGCGGGGCCTGAATAGGTATTAAAATCCCTGATTTTTTTCTCCATCTCACATGAGCTAAATTTCATCCCAGATTATAAAACGATGCGTAGAATCGCCATTCGGGGACTATTTATTACAGGGAATCTTAGTTGGGGGTCGTGTCTTCTGGACGTCTTAGTATGAGAGAGATGAGGGTTGATTCAATAGATTTGATATCCATTGTAAAAAAAAGGGTACAATATGTATTATTCACTCTCATTTTTTCCTCAAGTTCATATAAATATTAATGTGCAAAAAACTTATTTGTGGATACACTAAAGATTTAGTGCACGGATACAGAATTGATGAACGGGAAAATGTATATTTTGTTGAAAGATTAAAGATACATATGTACACATACATTTATTTGGTTGAGGTGGCTTCATTGATGCCTATTTTTTTAGAGAGACTAATCGTAAGAGAGATGAGAGTGTTAGTGCAAGAGAGATTAGTAATCGCTATTTAGGTGGAATTCATCGATGAACTTTCTCAAGAACGATCAAATATAGTATTGCATGCAGCTATCTAAAAATATTTATGCTTCAGTTTCTTTTAAAGATGATAGAAGAGAGATAAAAATAATTCAGGGATAAATAATTAATAAACAAAAAAGTAATATTGTGTGGAGAGATCAAACATATATATGTTGATTAGCTATGTAAAATGAACACATCCACCAAGTACATATTTTGTGATAATATGTGGTTAGGTTATCTTTTTTTAATCTCTCTTTATAAACAATATTTTTTGCGACATCTTTAGTTGGACATTCTTTGTCATCGATGAGCACCTTCAATCCTTCTTTGTTTTTCACTCTTGATAATGCCACATAGGCACATACAGTTGTCCATGGCAGAACACTTGCTTAGGCAAATATATTGCTACCTTGTTTAAGTACTGACCTTGGCTCTTGTTTATCGTCATTGCAAAGCACACTGGTAATGGGTATTGCCTTCTTTTCAGCACGAATGGCCTTTTCGAGTCATCGGGTAACATGATTATTCGAGGTATGTATACCTTGTCGCCGACATGTGTTCCTGTTATTATTTGTGTGGCGATGTATTTGTTTCCAAGTTGTGTTATTGTCGTTCTTGTACCATTGCATAAAGCTGAGTGGTTGATGTTGCATAGGATCATGACGGGCAAACCCACCTTTAGTTTTAGCTCATGGTCTGGGATTCCTGGGGACGTCAATGTGACGCCCCCGATTCAATCGTACACTAATCATACACGCAAACGTGTACGATCAAGATCAGGGACTCAAGGGAAGATATCACAACACAACTCAACAAATAAAATAAGTCATACAAGCATCATATTACAAGCCAGGGGCCTCGAGGGCTCGAATACAAGAGCTCGATCATAGACGAGTCAGCGGAAGCAACAATATCTGAGTACAGACATAAGTTAAACAAGTTTGCCTTAAGAAGGCTAGCACAAACTGGGATACAGATCGAAAGAGGCGCATGCCTCCTGCCTGGGATCCTCCTAAACTACTCCTGGTCGCCGTCAGCGGGCTGCACGTAGTAGTAGGCACCTCCCGAGTAGTAGTAGTAGTCGTCATCGACAGTGGCGTCTGGCTCCTGGGCTCCAACGTTTGGTCGCAGCAACCGGGTATAGAAAGGGGGAAAAGAGGGAGCAAAGCAACCATGAGTACTCATCCAAAGTACTCGCAAGCAAGGAGCTACACTACATATGTGTGCATTGGTATCAAATGGAATAAGGGTATCATATGTGGACTAAACTGCAGAAAGCCGGAATAAAAGGGGGATAACTAGTCCTGTCGAAGACTGCGCTTCTGGTAACCTCCATCTTGCAGCAGAAGAAGAGAGTAGATGATAAGTTCACCAAGTAGCATCGTGTAGCATAATCCTAACCGATGATCCTCCCCTCGTCTCCCTGTGAGAGAGTGACCACCGGTTGTATCTGGCACTTAGAAGGGTGTGTTTTATTAAGTATCCGGTTCTAGTTGTCATAAGGTCAAGGTACAACTCCAAGTCGTCCTGTTACCGAAGATCACGGCTATTCGAATAGATTAACTTCCCTACAGGGGTGCACCCCATAACCCAACACGCTCGATCCCATTTGACCGGACACACTTTCTTGGGTCATGCCCGGCCTCGGAAGATCAACACATTGCAGCCCTACCTAGGCACAATAGAGAGGTCAGCACGCCGGTCTAAATCCTATGGCGCAGGGGTCTGGGCCCATCACCCATTGCACACCTGCATGTTGCGAGGGCGGCCGGAAGTAGAACTAGCCCCCTTAATACAAGAGCAGGCTCACGTTCCAATCCGGCGCGCGTCACTCAGTCGCTGACGTCACGAAGGCTTCGGCTGATACCATGACGTCGAGTGCCCATAACTGTCCCTGCGTAGATGGTTAGTGGTATAGGCCAGTGGCCAGACTCAGATCAAAGACCAAGATCTCATTAAGCGTGTTATTTTGAAATAACCACGGACGCCGACTAGGGCCAGGCCCACCTCTCTCCTAGGTGGTCTCGACCTGCCCTGTCACTCCGCCACAGTGTAACCGTCGGGGGCCTTCGGGAACTCAGGCCGACCTCTACCGGGATGGAGCCACCTACCCCTTTAGCCCCCAACATCGGAATCACTCGCGGGTACTCCTACGAGTCGACCCGTCTTTGGCCACCAACTGTATAGCATGTATTTATGTATAAGAATATACCTGTGATCACCTCCCGAGTGATCACGGCCTGGTAGTATAGCATGGCAGATGGACAAGAAAGTATGGCCACTAATGATAAACTAGCATCCTATACTAAGCATTAGGATTGCAGGTAAAGGCAACAATAGTTGTAGCAACAATGCCAGGCTATGCATCAGGATAGGATTAATGGAAAGCAGTAACATGCTACACTACTCTAATGCAAGTAGTATAGAGGAGAGTAGGCGATATCTGGTGATCAAGGGGGGCTTGCCTGGTTGCTCTGGCAAGAGAGAGGGGTCGTCAACACTGTAGTCGTACTGGGTAGCAGCGGCGTCAGTCTCGGTGTCTAGCGAGAGAAGAGGGGGGAGAAACAATAAATATTAAGCAAACAGATGCATGACGATGCATGACATGACAAAGCGTGATGCTAGGTATGCCCTAACGCGGTACGAGGTGGTACCGGTGAAGGGGGAAAACATCCGGGAACGTATCCCCGGTGTTTCGCGTTTTTGGACAGATGACCCGGAGGGGGAAAGTTGTGTGTTCGCTATGTTAGGGATGCATGGCGGACGAACAGGCTGCGAACCCGGATTCGTCTCGATGTTCTGAGAAACTTTCATGTACAAAGTATTTTGATCCGAGTTACAGATTATTTTATATGATTTTTCAAACTTTTAAAGTTTTTCTAAAATTATTTATTAATTCGAATTATAACAGGATATACTTTTTATACCCACTGAGGGCTAGCCACAGTCAATGCATGTGGGGCCAGGGGACTAGGTTGACCCAGTCAAATGTCCAGTCAGCAATTGACTAGTCAACTATTGATTGGTCAAACCTGGGTAGTGGGGCCCAGCTGTCATTCTCACAGTTTTAACATTTTCTTTTTAAAAGAAATATTTAGAGGTGGTTACTTAAATTAGTTTATATTTAAACTAAGTTAATGGCCTTGGGCCCACGGGTCAGTGGCAGTTTAGGGGTTTTTAGTTAGTGGCAAATGATGCCTCGTCAGCAGGTTAAGGCGGCTAACCGCCTGGGTTAACAAGGGACGACGGCGACGACCATCTGGCCAACTCCGGCGTCGGCCGGGCGCATGACTAGGGGCGCCTGAAAGCCCTTGGCGCGGCGCAGCGGGTGGTGGTCGCGGTAGGTGCGAGGGCGGTCTGTTACGGTGCTGGCGTCGAGGCGAGCGGCGTCCGGAGCGGGCGAGGTTGCCGGCACATGCGGCGGGCAGAGGCAACTGCGGGGTGGCTGCAGGCGAAGGCGGCTAAGGCGTAGGCGGTGGCCACGCGAGCCGAGGACGCGCGGGAGCAGCGGTGAGCGCGGCCGCGGCAGCAAAAGGCGGCAACGACGGCAGTGGGAGGCACCGGTGGTAGTGGTGGGCAGCAGTAGCAGGAGAAGGCGCGGCCGAAGAACCTGGAGCGCGGGTGAGTGCGAGCTCACCGGGGGTTGGCCACGACGGGGCACGCAAGGGTGAGCGCCTGGGCGCAGGGACGGTGAGGTTGGTGAGCGCGAGCGGTGCACACGGACGATGGCTACAGCAGGAGACAGAGGAAGGAAAGAGGGGGTGGACGCGGCTCACTGCGAGGGAGCTCGTGGGCGTGCTCGGAACCATCGGGGAGGCACCAGTGGTGGAGATCGACGGTGATGGCGGCGTGGCCATGGGGGAAGGAGTCGATGCGGGCGTTGCTGAGGTGGTCTCCCGGCCCCGATCCAGCAGTGTAGGCGTCGAAGACGAGGACGTCGGTCCTCTTTGGCTCCAGAGGACGACGAATGGTGGCCATTGGCCACGCCAATGGAGGTGCTGCGACGGCGACAACACTCGGTGGTGGGGCGGATAAGGTGAGGGGAGAGGTAGTGGGTGAGGAGGAAAAGATCTCTGGGGGGGAAGACGATGTCGAGGGGGCTCGCCCTTATCCCCCTCGGTGGTGTAGTGGTGCGCGAGGTTGAGCGCCTGTGGCCATGGCGCCGCGGCCTTCTCCTGTAGCCGGAGGGGGGAAGAAAGGCTGCGGTTGTTGGGCTGGGTTGCACTGTGTGCGCCTAGAGCCCAGTCCAACAATGCGCTCTGTTTTCTTTCCCCTTTTTATTTTATTTTATGTTCTCCTTTTTTTGGTTTCTATTTACTTTAGTTTTATAAATTATAAATATTTCACTGTAATTAGTGTTGTAAAATATGTCACTCCCACAAAAGTTTGGCACTTTAATTAAATTAGTTATAATATTTTACTATTAAAAAGGTATTTAAACAATAGTTTAAGCCTCTGATTTAATTGCTTTAGTGTATTTAAGTAATTAAGAAAAAGATGAATTATCCACCAATATTACTTATGAATTATTTGTCATAGTTTGTACTTTTTAGTTTTGAATTTTGAAAACTTTAAATTTTTACTTTGATTTAAATTTGAATATGAACCGGCTTTGACTCGAGTGAGATTAGCAATAGTAATGATGGTGACCTGACATCATTAGCAGGGGATTACTGTAGCTTAATTATCTGGGCGTCACAATTCTCCTCCACTACAAGAAATCTCGTCCCGAGATTTAAGAGGTGTAGTAAGGGGGGAAGATCTGGTTACGAAATTCTAATGAATCTTATCGGTCTTGGTTGCTATTCTCAACGAGGTCGATCCATTACATTGATGTCTTCATTTGTCTGCTTCATGTCACGAGGATGAAGTCATCATCTTTTCTTCGGAATTTCACCGTACTTACAAAAGAATAAAGGGTGGGCATTCCAGGAGAACAGACCTCTGCAAGGTCGACTATCTGGTCGATAACATCGGGGGAAGGTGTCGGAAAGCAACTCTTGAATTGAACTTAAGAAGATACCGAGAGCAAGTAAGA
This sequence comes from Triticum aestivum, assembly GCF_018294505.1. Classification (NCBI taxonomy): domain Eukaryota; kingdom Viridiplantae; phylum Streptophyta; class Magnoliopsida; order Poales; family Poaceae; genus Triticum; species Triticum aestivum. The sequence goes on from NC_057800.1 coordinate 409,381,739, forward strand.
AGGTACCATGAAAGGTTTCAAGCGGGCAGGCAATCGTTCGATGCCTGAAACAGGGCGTGAAAAGGGGTTCAGAGTAACGAAAATAAGTATTGCGTCTGATACCAGCATAGGTCACTAGGAAGGTGGCTCGTGAATTACATATGAGGTCACGCGCGAGGAATAACCTTAAGAACAGGGGGTGTACAAGAGAGTCAGGTTTCGATCCTGTGGAACTGTGGGTTATAGGCCCACCATGTGGATTAAAAGAAGGAAGAGCGAGGACGTCTTGCACGATCATGTAAGAAAGGTATGTCAGAGGATAGCCTATCATTTATGTCGGCAACAACATCGGTACCAAGGGCGAGGGACGAAGAGAACCATTTTCCTGCTCATTGAACAAGGCGGACCAATAGGCAAAGTTCTCGTCCATCGGTGGCTACCGGAATGTCATCAACAATAGTAACAGGGTCTTACTGTCAGAGTGGTACAACATGGTGCTTACCTAAGCAGGAAAATGCCACTGCTCAGTTAAGTCAGATTACTGGAAAGGTTAAACAATACAATGGAAAGGATAGTATGATTATCAGATTAAACAGATCAATGGAAAGGAAAATGTGTTTAAACACATATTTCAGGGGTATATCCTTCCCAAGGACAAGCAGAGCATGATATCTGTCGGATTTCGGGTTTCGGCAGACCCTTGAGGTTCGAACACTGGGGTGCGCATGGAGATTTCGCCTTCTACCTACCTGCACCCCTCTGCCTCGCTAAGATCTAAGCTATGGAAAGAACGACACAAGAGACACAGGGTTTATACTGGTTCGGGCCACCGTTGTGGTGTAATACCCTACTCTAGTGTGTGGTGTGGTGGATTGCCTCTTGGGCTGATGATGATGAGCAATACAAGGAAGAACAGCCTCGCGAGGGTCTGTTCTTGGCTGGGGCAATGAACTGCTGGGAGGAGTTCAATCACCCTTCTCTCTCTCTATGTGTGATGCTACTCGATCTGATCCCAGCTTGTTTCTGGGTTGGCCCATTCTCGATCCCTCCTGCCTTGGGGTGGCTAGTCCTATTTATAGGCAAAGGCCCTGGGCCTCTTCCCAAATATTGAGCGGGAAGGGCGCCAACAATTGGCCATTTTGAAGGGGAACAAGTGGTACACTTATCCTGACTAAAGTTGGTCCTCGCCTGCCAAAGGCTCTGGCGGTGACGCCGGCTTGGGCTCCACAATGACTTCCTCCCTGCCGTCAGACTGGTCTTGGTCTCGTTGCACCGAAACGGGTGTCTTTGCTTGATGCTCTCGCCTGCACTTGCTACCTTTGCACCAAAGAGGAAAGGAGGACACTGCGCGGCTGGCGCCCGCCTGGCGCCTTTGGTCGTCATGGCTTGCGTCACGGGCACCTCGTGAGGTACCCCGTCTTGATCTCTCCGCCTCCTCGCGAGCCAGCCTGATGAGGCCGTGCCTGAGGAAGCTCCGTGTCGTCCGCCCCGCGAGGCTTGGCCCCTCGCGAGCGTCTTGGGTCTGTGTTGATGAAGATGGGCCGTGCTGGGCCCCCCTTTGAGCCACGCCACAGGCCGCAGGCAGGCAAGTCTGGGGACCCCCGTTCCCAGAACGCTGACAGTAGCCCCCGGGCCCAAGGCGCGCCCGAACTTGGCCGTGCAAGGAGGCGAAAGGGCAAGAGCGAAGCACCGCGGGCCCTAACAGCCTGCGGCCTTGGGCGCCGCGTGGCAGTTGATTGGACGTGGGCGTCTCCACTTCCCCATGGCGCCTCGGCAACTGCACGGATTGGACAAGTCCCTGCATGCAAAGCGGATCATGATTACCTGTGATCGTGGAGGTCGGTGGTTGGCCTTCGCCGGCCATAAGTACGGAACAGTGCGCGCCCTTCTAGTCCATCCCTTCTTGCTTCTCCTTCTTCCTGGTCCTTGCTCTGTCTTGCTGCGATGGCTCTGATCCGCCGGTTCTCGGCGGCAAAGAAGGGAAAGGCTCCCCAAGAGGAACCAGACCCGCTCCCGCCGAAGAAACGGCTCGCCCTCCGCGGCCGGGACGAGGGGGCCCATCAGGTGGTGTCGAGGCCCTGGTGCGAGCGGCCACCGCCGGGGTTCCGCTTCCCTTGTACGCCCACATCGAGGGCTCTGAAGGAGTCGATGCCCATCGCCACGGGCGGCGCCGCCGTCGGCGCCGACGGTTCACGAAGGTGTGGGTCGTCCCCCCTGGGGTCTACATCGAGGGCTCCTCCCGAGAGTTCATGCTCCACGCCGCCATGCCTCCTCAGTCCTGGATTCGCCTTCCTCCCTTCTTCGCCTCCATCATCCCGCAGGGAGAACTCCTGGAGCTTTGGCTGCAGCACCCTCGCGACCGAGGCAGAGGTCGCGGTCGTTGCCCCGGGCGAGGTCTTCATGACTCGAGGCTGGAGCGAAATCGCCTGGGTTTGCAGGACAAGAGGCGCCCTCGCGATCCACTTGGAGTACGATGGTGCTTCAGTGATGTTCTTCAAGGTCTTCGATGCTAACGGGCGCCGGCTGGAGTGCTGCCCCGGGAGAGGTGGTCGGGACCCTGCTACGGCAAGGACCGGGCCCGCCGACCGCTCCCTTGGCGGCTCCTTAGGCGGCAGAGGCGGCGGAGGTTCCAGCGACTCCGGCGAGCTCTTCGCGACTCCGGAGACGAGCGACGACAGCTACGAGCCCCCGAGCCGGCGCTGCTCCTGGAGCAGGGCGGGCTCGTCAGGCCGTCGCCGACTCTGATCTGGATGGGGTTGGCGCCGGTGCTTGACGGCCCACTGTTGATGATGGCGTCTTTTGCAGGGGCACGTGTAGTTATCGTCCTTTTAGGATCTGTTCCCTGCGAGGAATCAAAGACGCGTCCCGTGGGGGCTTGTAAGGTGCCTGTGATCCTGTTTTGTTAATATAACCCTTGTCGTAGAACTGTGCGAGTTTCTCATTCCGTCTTAGCTCAGTTCTCCTTTTCGAACCTCATCAGGGCTTGGTGCTCTGCGCCGACAGGTCCCAGTCCCAAGGCGGCTTCAGCCGTCGCTGGTATGCCAGGTCGCGATGCCGTGGTCAAGGCCAGGAGGTGAGCGACCCGGGGTCCGGTAAGAGCCCCTGAGTCGCGATGCTCAGGAGGTCCCCTTTGGCGCTCAAGCAGCCGTCGTTCGGTGAGAAAGGAGAGCGGCGTCGCTAACACGGGATTGCATTAGGTGCGGGGATGGTGCCACGGTAGCTGGTGCTTCCGGGTGGTGACTTATCTCGAGAATCAGGGGCCGCTCTCTGGTGTGTCGTCGGGTCCGTGCATCGGCAGGCGTGAGGTTGCTCGGTGAGGTCCTCGCGTGTCCCTCCCCTCTTGCCTTTGCTCCCCTTTCTGCTCTACCTCCTCGGGTCCCGGCCCTCGAGCGAGTCTCAGCCGTCGCTGGTATGCCAGGTCGCGATGCCGTGGACAAGGCCAGAGGGTGAGGGCTGGAGAGCCAGTAGGAGCCCTGAGTCGCGATGCTCAGGCACCCCCCCTTTAACATGCAAGCGGTTCGCGCAGATGAGAGTGAAGGAGACACCGCAAGGGCCTCGCCTGATGCAGCTCCTTTAGGAGATCCTGTAGACCCATCATAGAAAGAACGAGGGGTTGCCATGACAATTGACAGTCAGCCGTTGGTTGCTTCCGAGGGGCGATGAGGCACTGAAGGCTTGACGAGGTGGCGCCATGCGGGGCTGCCGCGGCCAGAGCTCAGCCATTCAGGTTTGTCGGCATTGCAGGGATGGACCCATGCGCAAGCGTCGTGCCGTTTGGGAGCAGCTCCGTCAGTTGGCGTCAGTTGAGCGGGCAACTAGGTCAAACACATTAGCCGCGAAGGAGTGGATTCATTCAAATAGATGCTGGGAAGGCGGACATCACTGGGTCAGGCCCGAGCGACTTGGGGATGATGCAGCCCGATGGGGCGCCCCCAACAAAGTAAGCTAACAACATGAAATAAAAGGGATACATGCCGCAAGGACGGACCCACGCGGCCTGGGAATAATGCAGCCCTGAGGGGCGCTCCCAGCTGGAAATGAAACTTGAAAGATGTCACCTGATGATGTTGAGGACGAAGGAGTGTTGGTGTAGCAGACTCGGTGGGCTGCGGAAGCCGATCCTCACGAGCCCCCAGGCCCAGGGGCCTCGGGAGGCTCCGGAGGCGCTGGTGGATCCTCGCGGACCATCTCCATCTCCGCCAGGGCTGCGGAACGCCTGGCCTCTTGAGCCACCATGATGCCCCTCATGAGGTGCTGGTACGTGGCAACCGCGTTCGGCAAGCCGTAAGGCATGCGAACGTAGCTGTGGGGTGGACCTTCGAAGCGCCCCACTCGCGAGGGCCAGAGGCGCTCCAGAGAGGCGACTCGATTGAGCCCTGGTATGTCGATGCAGACGCGCAGCCCACCATCCTCGCCTGGATGGGGAGCCACAGCTGGTAGGCGGCGGCCGCCTTTCATGACTCTTGACTCCTGTAGCTCCTGAATGGCCTTGCTGACGAACTCCTGAGGGTCTGGCTCTCCTTGCCTTACTCCTTATTGAGGGAAACGTGCTTCGAAACACGCCTCCATGTGGTGCCCAAGCGCCTCCCTCGTGACCTTAGCCAGGTCGGTGGCCCTCCAGGGGAGAGCCCCCGAGCCCTGCCTGAGGAGGGCGCCGGGCGCGCTTTCCTATGCGATGGAAGGAGGTTCCCCTGGGCAGGCGCGGGCCCTGAGGGGCCTGCCTCCTGAGGGGCCGGGCCGGACGATGTCTTCTTCTTCTTGGGGGCGGTCTCGGGAAGCCTCCTGCTTCCGCGATCCGGGTCTTCCAGTGATGCGGCCTGAAAGGCTCGTTCCAGGGAACACACCGCGTCCTTCTCTTCACAGGGCACCGTGATGACTCCGCCACTTCCTGGCATCTTGAGGACGTTGTAGCCATGGTGAGTTACGGCCATGAACTTGGCCAGCGCTGGGTACCCAAGGATGGCGTTGTACGGCAGGCGAATGTGAGCGACGTCGAAGTCGATGAGCTCGGTGCGGTAGTTGTCGCGTGCCCCGAAGGTGACAGGGAGGCGGACCTGCCCAATCGGGACCGTGGAGCCGTCGGTGACTCCGGAGGAAGGCTTGGTCGGCTGGAGCTGGTTGTAGGGCACTTGGAGATTGTTGAATGTTTCCACGGACAGGACGTTGAGCCCTGCCCCGCCATCGATGAGGGTCCTGGTGACCACCATGTTGTTGGTGATTGGGGAACAAAGCATCGGGAGGACTCCGGCTGTAGCCGCACACTTGAGCTGATCTGCTGAGCTGAACGTGATGGCGCACGCCGACCACCTGAGAGGGCGCATGGCTTCCAGCTTGGGGAGGACTGCATTCACTTCGCGGGCGAACTGCTTGCAGATGCGTTGAGAGGCTGGGGCTTGAGCCCCGCCCAGGATGCAGGCGACCGCACGCGGCTCCTGGAAGCCCCCAGCCCCCTCGTCCTGATGGCGGTCCTCGTTTCTCCTTGGCTGCGGCGGCAGCGGAGGGAGGCATGTGTTTCCTTGCGGGCGATCCTCGCGAGGCTGATCCCTCCAGTCTCCCTCGCTAGGCGGGTCTTGCCAGCGATCCTTGCGAGGTTGATCGCGCCACCCTTGGCGCGGGCAGCGGTCTTCCCAGCGTCCTGCGTTCCTTCCTCCTCCTCGACCATAGCCCCGGTCACCGCGGTCGAAGCGACGGCCGATCCTTCCTTCTCACACGGCTCGGAGCTCTTGACATTCGTTGGTGTTGTGGGTGTGGAGGTCGTGGTACACACAGTACCGACTGCCCTTGGAAGGTTCGAGCTGATCTCTGCCCCGCTTGGTGTCTGGTTCTGCCGCGAGCACGGCAGCCCCCTTGCGCTTCACATCCTTGGCCTTGGGCTTCTTCTCTTCTGGGTCTGCGGCAGGCAGCTCGAGGAGGGAGAGACGCCCTTCTTCAGCCCTGGCGCACTTGGTTGCCAAGTTGAACAACTCCAAGGAAGTGCACAGGTCTTCATGCATCGCCAGCTCCTCCTTCATCTTGACATCACGCACACCGTCGGAGAAGGCTGAGATGATGGCCCCCTCGGTCACCTTGGGAATCTTGAGGCGTGCGTTGTTGAAGCGCTGGATGTACTTCTGCAGGGTCTCTCCGGGTTGTTGCTTGATGCGGCGCATGTCGCTCACCGCGGGTGGCCGGTCGCGAGTACCTTGGAAGTTGGCGATGAAGCGGGTGCACATCTCGTCCTAGGAGGAGATCGTGCCTGGAGCCAAGTTCAGGAGCCAGGTGCGGGCCCCGTCCTTGAGCGCCATGGGAAACCAGTTCGCCATGACCTTCTCGTCTCCGTTGGCAGCTTCGATACCCAGCACATAGAGCTGGAGGAACTCCGTAGGGTCGGCCGTGCCGTCGTAACGAGGAGGCAGGTCTGGCTTGAACTTGCCGGGCCACGCGACGCTGCGTAGCTCGGTGGTGAAGGCACGACAGCCAGCTGTGGCCACGGGAGGCCTTGGGTGACGAAGAGCTTGGTCTTGCATGTCCCCACGCGCTGCAGCTGGGAGCAGCGCGGGGTCTTGACGTGCGGGAGCAGGAGCATGGTCGCGACGTGCTGGAGCAGGGAGCGCCCGGGCAGCTTCTTGCGGGCGAGGGACTTCTTGGCAGCTCTGCTCTTGCCGCACTGGCACCTGACGGAGCGGGTTCCGCCCAGGGGCCACGCGCCTTGGAGCCATGGCGCCTTCTTGTGGAGGAGGCGGCCGGGGCACCGCTGGAGCTTCGTCGCCCGCGCGGGGCGGGGTGCGGTGCAGCGGAACGGACGGCGCAGGAGAGCCCCCTGCGGCGCGGACGAGCTCGGCGACGCGGCCGAGCCATTCTTCGTAGACGTCGTCGACGGGACGGTAGCGCAGGAGCTCATTTGCCGCGATGAGTGCAGCTCGAGCCTCCATGGGTGCGTGGAGCGCGCGGAACAAAGAACTAGCTGGGGTGAGCGAGGGAGTAGCGGTGCGGCCGTCTTGCCGCACGGACGGATGCTGAGATGACGCTTGTCGCTCGTCCCCCGTCGGGCCGGTGGCAGCGTCGACGGTAGGTGACGAGGAACGGCGAGGACGCCCGCCGACAGGAGCCGTCTGGGCGACGCGGGAAGCGAGAGCGGCCCGACGCTCGGCGCGGGCCCGACGAGCGTCAGACATGGACGCGATGGTCGGAGGAGAACGGGGTGGTGGAAGACAAATTCCGGTGCACCCCGACCTGGCGCGCCAAATTTCGGATTTCGGGTTTCGGCAGACCCTTGAGGTTCGAACACTGGGGTGCGCGTGGAGATTTCGCCTTCTACCTACCTGCACCCCTCCGCCTCGATAAGATCTAAGCTATGGAAAGAACAACACAAGAGACACAGGGTTTATACTGGTTCGGGCCACCGTTGTGGTGTAATACCCTACTCCAGTGTGTGGTGTGGTGGATTGCCTCTTGGGCTGATGATGATGAGCAATACAAGGAAGAACAGCCTCGCGAGGGTCTGTTCTTGGCTGTGGCGATGAACTGCTGGGAGGAGTTCAATCGCCCTTCTCTCTCTCTCTATGTGTGATGCTACTCGATCCGATCCCAGCTTGTTTCTGGGTTGGCCCATTCTCGATCCCTCCTGTCTTGGGGGTGGCTAGTCCTATTTATAGGCAAAGGCCCTGGGCCTCTTCCCAAATATTGAGCGGGAAGGGCGCCAACAATTGGCCATTTTGAAGGGGAAGATCTAGTACATTTATCCTGACTAAAGTTGGTCCTCGCCTGCGAAAGGCTCTTGCAGTGACGCTGGCTTGGGGTCCACAATGACTTCCTCCCTGCCGTCAGACTGGTCTTGGTCTCGTTGCACCGAAACGGGTGGCTTTGCTTGATGCTCTCGCCTACGCTTGCTCCCTTTGCACCAAAGTGGAAAGGAGGACACTGCGCGGCTGGCGCCCTCCTGGCGCCTTTGGTCGTCATGGCTTGCGTCACGGGCACCTCGTGAGGTACCCCGCCTTGATCTCTCCGCCTCCTCGCGAGCCAGCCTGATGAGGCCGTGCCTGAGGAAGCTCTGTGTCGTCTGCCCTGCGAGGCTTGGCCCCTCGCGAGGGTCTTGGGTCTGTGTTGATGAAGATGGGCCATGCTAGGCCCCCCTTTGAGCCACGCCACAGGCCGCAGGCAGGCAAGTCTGGGGACCCCCGATCCCAGAACGCCGACAATATCCATGACAGGATATAATGTAGAAAACTCTTTAGGTAAGGGGATAGAAATTTCATTACCCATACAGCGGTGTTTGGATAATTGAGTAGGAAACATTTAGCATTTGGCTTCAAATGTTCTTGTTGAAAACCGGAGTACCACAGACATGCATCGAGATAGCATTGACATGGTCTTCAAGCAAAGGTCGGACTTTGATATACAAAGGATTCATTAGGAACAACATTAGAGAATAAGGCATTCAATTTCCTCATGGAAAAATGGTTAACCTTGTTAAAAAGGAAACTATAACAACAAGTCCTCCGGCGAGGTGCGATAGGCATGACATCAACTTACCGATATATAAGGACCAATGTAATAATTCTTGGAAATATGTTCTGACCATCATATCTGACCGAGATTTAGATCTGATTGGTGCCAGGATGCCTCAGACTCGGGATGCCTGAGAAGAAAAGGTACAAGACAATTGATGAGACGACATTGTAAGATTCTCGGGAAATGTACTATGGAAGCGAGTTCTGAAACAAGAGTTCATCATTAAAACCAAGGAGAGGATGAAGAGGTGGCTAATGAACTCAGCGACAATTCATTGAGATTTTCAAAAGATGGATTTCCACACTTATGTGAACAAGGAGGTAACATTTGTCGAATCAAATGATATAAGGATGTATGCTCGAGGAAAACATGCACAATTAAGCATTGGTTGAAAAGTGGACCCCAAAATATGGTCTTAGGTAGCATGATCAATGTTCGAAAGGTGATTTTACAAGCAATAGTCTAAGAATGAAATATCGACCATTAACTTGAAAGCAATAGGGTTGCTAGAAACACAAACAAGTTTGTGTTGAACGGCAGGCAATAAAGTGGTCAATGATAGCACAAATCATCGAGGGCAAGGAGGGTACTTCTCATCATGAATTCAATTGATATCTTGGAAGGGGTCAAAATGTTGATGATGATCACGACACATTTGTAGAGAGGTTTCAAGAAGATGTAACCGATCAGTGATGACATCAAGTTAACGGAATGATGAAGCGAGAAGTTATTGAAACCATAGGTACGACACAAACTTGAAATCAAGCTTGTCATTCAAGGAAAATTGTTATGACGAGGAAGATCGACGTAAGATTAGCTCACCTCGAAATTTTTGCTCTAGGAAGAAGGACCATGTAGCACAGGTAAATCGACATGACAAGGATATAGCCAAGCAGGCTAGGAATGACGTGATCAAGTTCAAACTCGTAAGTCATGAAGGTTACCACGATTTGTTTAATCGCGGTGCAGACTTCAGTAAGTTATCAGTGTCTTTGAGTGTTTAATAACTCAGAGCCCATGAAAAAATTGGAATCAATGGGAATGTAGCACTTGATGAAGAACTCATAAGAAGTTATGCGGTTCCATGATATTCTCGAGATACCAGAGTGTAATACTCGATGGTAGATCAAAGTAAAGGTTGGAATGGGGTATTGATCCACATAAGACAAATGATTAAACTTGCCCAAGAAATGGGTTCAAAGAAGAACAACATGGTCGGAACCATAGCTGCAAGGGATCTAATTTAATGACACCGGAAGAATTGCCCAAATGATTAAATATTTTGCAGGAAGCTTCCATGATAAGTTCCACATCGGGTCCATGGGCATGAACACAAAGTTCAAGGTCGACTCCCACTTCTTCAATACATAACCTATCATTCACTTCTCATTTCTTTTCGAAATGGCATTAGTTATTGAAAGTTTTACCTGGTGCAGTACCAGATAAGTATGACCCGTGAAATCTTTCGGGTTCACACGGATTAGGGAACGCATAGGTTCAACCCATCAGGGCATCTTAGGAACATATACCACAAACTTCAATCGTAAATACCACCAGCTCGAAAACACAGCATGGTTGAGAAAATAGATGATACAATTTACCAAAAGCATTATGTATCAGAGGAAAGGCTCACGAGGTTATTGAGTAAGGAGGACACTGTCGAATAATAATCCAATAAAGGATCTGACGGTCCATAGCGGAGCTGATGTGAGCATCGGCACACAATCAGTTGAAGAAAGGATGCAAGGGCATCAGATTATAGAACACCTGAATGATTCGATGCTTAGATATCAAAGGAATTATGATTTCCAAATAGAAGGATCAGAAGCATACGCTCTGATCAAGGGTGGATAAGTTCAATAGACCTAAGGGTACAATTGACGGCAAACAGATTGGTCGAGAACAAGCTCATGTTAAAAAATGACGTCTGAGCCAGAAAGATAATTTGAAAGGATCAACTGATGATTGCGTGAATTCGCACTCATGTTGAATCAATAGGATCAAAAATGTCGGTGTCTAAGGATACTGACGAATATTGCCAGACATATGGAAAGCATCCATAATGCAGGCAGACAAGTATTGTAGAGCAATAAGCTACTAAGGATTTTTGGGGGATCGAATAGTATTTCGAAGACCATTGTGAAACACATGAACAACTGGGGGATAAGCGGATACTCGATAAGTGCGAGAATTATCCATAGAGGTATTCAGGTGACAAAGAACAGAAAGGCAGTAAGCTTAAAGGATTATCGAAACAATGACGAGTATTTCGGGGTATCTTGTAATAACAAGACCAACTGGGGATGAATGGAAGAATAACAACTGCAAGTAGTTATCCATAAGGGTTGACGGTGGAAGGGGAATTGCAAACGCGATGAACACAAGTTCTCGGGTTAACAGCGGAGAGTATCTTCAGAGTCTTCACATGCAGCAGACGATCATCAGTAATAAGGGGCTCTCCGAGTGAAAGTGATAACGAGATCCTAATGTTAGATTTAGCAAAATTCATTTAACCCGAATAGAAGACAGATCAGACTCCCAGAGTATAGACAAGGAGTAAAAGATCCTAATACCACCCAATGGCAACATGGGCCCGTAAGCCGCACAGCCAAGTTAGAAAAAACATTTTCAATGACTAGACTCAACTTCGACCAAGGAGTTTGGAAAGGGGATTCCTACAGGCAGTCGGCTCTGATACCAACTTGTGACGGCCCTGATTCAATCGTACACTAATCATACATGCAAACGTGTACGATCAAGATCAAAGACTCATGGGAAGATATCACAACACAACTCTACAAATAAAATAAGTCATACAAGCATCATATTACAAGCCAGGGGCCTCCAGGGCTCGAATACAAGAGCTCGATCATAGAAGAGTCAGCGGAAGCAACAACATCTGAGTACAGACATAAGTTAAACAAGTTTGCCTTAAGAAGGCTAGCACAAACTGGGATACAGAGCGAAAGAGGCGCAGGCCTCCTGCCTGGGATCCTCCTAAACTACTTCTAGTCGCCGTCAGCGGGCTGCACGTAGTAGTAGGCACCTCCCGAGTAGTAGTAGTCGTCATCGACAGTGGCGTCTGCCTCCTGGGCTCCAACGTATGGTCGCAGCAACCGGGTATAGAAAGGGGGAAAAGAGGAAGCAAAGCAACCATGAGTACTCATCCAAAGTACTCGCAAGCAAGGAGCTATACTACATATGTATGCATTGGTATCAAATGGAATAAGGGTATCATATGTGGACTGAACTGCAGAATGCCGGAATAAGAGGGGGATAACTAGTCATGTCGAAGACTACACTTCTGGTAACCTCCATCTTGCAGTAGAAGAAGAGAGTAGATGATAAGTTCACCAAGTAGCATCGTGTAGCATAATCCTAACCGATGATCCTCCCCTCGTCGCCCTGTGAGAGAGCGACCACCGGTTGTATCTGGCACTTAGAAGGGTGTGTTTTATTAAGTATCTGATTCTAGTTGTCATAAGGTCAAGGTACAACTCCAAGTCGTCCTGTTACCGAAGATCACGGCTATTCGAATAGATTAACTTCCCTGCAGGGGTGCACCACATAACCCAACACGCTCGATCGCATTTGGCCGGACACACTTTCCTGGGTCATGCCCGGACTCGGAAGATCAACACGTCGCAGCCCTACCTAGGCACAACAGTGAGGTCAGCACACCGGTCTAAACCCTATAGCGCAGGGGTCTGGACCCATCGCCCATTACACACCTGCACGTTGCGAGGGCGGCCGGAAGCAGAACAAGCCCCCTTAATACAAGAGCAGGCTTACGTTCCAATCCGGTGCGCGCCGCTCAGTCGCTGACGTCACAAAGGCTTCGAATGATACCACGACGTCGAGTGCCCATAACTGTCCCCGCGTAGATGGTTAGTGCGTATAGGCCAGTGGCTAGACTCAGATCAAATACCAAGATCTCGTTAAGCGTGTTATTTTGAAATAACCACGGATGCCGACCAGGGCCAGGCCCACCTCTCTCCTAGCTGGTCTCAACCTACCCTGTCGCTCCGCCACAGTGTAACCGTCGGGGGCCTTCAGGAACTCAGGCCCACCTCTACCGGATGGAGCCACCTGCCCCTTCAGCCGCCAACATCGGAATCACTAGCGGGTACTCCTACGAGCTGGCCCGTCTTTAGCCACCAACTGTATAGCATGTATTTATGTATAAGTATATACCCGTGATCACCTCCCGAGTGATCACGGCCCGATAGTATAGCATGGCAGACGGACAAGAAAGTATGGCCACTGATGATAAACTAGCATCCTATACTAAGCATTAGGATTGCAGGTAAAGGTAACAACAGTTGTAGCAACAATGACAGGCTATACATCAGGATAGGATTAACGAAAAGCAGTAACATGCTACACTACTCTAATGCAAGCAGTATAGAGGATAGTAGGCGATATCTGGTGATCAAGGGGGGGGGGGCTTGCCTGGTTGCTCTGGCAAGAGAGAGGGGTCGTCAACACTGTAGTCGTACTAGGTAGCAGCGGCGTCAGTCTCGGTGTCTAGTGAGAGAAGAGGGGGAAGAAACAATAAATATTAAGCAAACAGATGCATGAAGATGCATGAAATGAGAAAGCGTGATGATAGGTGTGCCCTAACACGGTACGAGGTGGTACTGATGAAGGGGGAAAACATCCGGGAAAGTATCCCCGGTGTTTTGCGTTTTCGGCAAGATGACCCGGAGGGGGAAAGTTGCGTGTTCGCTATGTTAGGGATGCATGGTGGACGAACGGGCTGCGTATCCGGATTCATCTTGACGTTCTGAGCAACTTTCATGTACAAAGTATCTTGATCCGAGTTATAGATTATTTTATATGATTTTTCAAAGTTTTAAAGTTTTTCTAAAATTATTTATTAATTTGACTTAAAACAGGGGCTAGCCACAGTCAATGGCATGTGGGGCTAGGGGACTAGGTTGACCCAGTCAAATGTCCAGTCAGCAGTTGATAGTCAATTGTTGACTGGTCAAACCTGGGTAGTGGGGCCCAGCTGTTATTCTCACAGTTTTAACATTTTCTTTTAAAAAATATTTAGAGGTGGTTACTTAAATTAGTTTATATTTAAACTAAGTTAATAGCCTTGGGCCCATGGGTCAGTGGCAGTTTAGGGGTTTTTAGTTAGTGGCAAATGATGCCTCGTTAGCAGGTTAAGGCAGCTAACCGCCTGGGTTAACAAGGGACGGCGGCGACGACCATCTGGCCAACTCCGGCGTCGGCCGGGCGCGTGACTAGGGGCGCCTGAAAGCCCTTGGCGTGGCGCAGCGGGTGGTGGTCGCGGTAGGTGCGGGGGCGGTCTGCTGTAGTGCCGGCGTCGAGGCGAGCGGCGTCTGGAGCGTGCGTGGTTGCCGGCACGCGCAGAGGGCAGAGGCAGCTGCGGGGCAGCTGCAGGCGAAGGCAGCTAAGGCGTAGGCGGTGGCCACGCGAGCCGAGGACGCGCGGGAGCAATGGCGGTGAGGCGGCCATGGCTAGCATCGGTGAGCGCGGCCGCGGCAGGAAAAGGCGGCAACAACGACAGTGGGAGGCACCGGAGGTAGTGGTGGGCAGCAGTAGCAGGAGAAGGCGCGGCCAGAGAACCCGGAGCGCGAGTGAGTGCGAGCTCACCGGGGCTGGCCATGACGGGGCACGCGAGGGCGAGCGCCTGGGCGCGGGGACGGTGCGGTTGGTGAGCGCGAGCGGTGCACACAGACGATGGCTACAGCGGGAGACAGAGGAAGGAAAGAGGGGGGGTGGACGCGGCTCACTGCAAGGGAGCTCGTGGGCGTGCTCGGAACCGCAGGGAGGCACCGGTGGTGGAGATCGACGGCGATGGCGGCGTGGCCGTGGGGGAAGGAGTCGATGCGGGCGTTGCTGAGGTGGTCTCCTGGCCCCGATCCAGCAGTGTAGGCATCAAAGACGAGGACTGAGGGAGTCCTGGATTAGGGGGTGTCCGGATAGCCGGACTATACCTTCGGCCGGACTCCTGGACTATGAAGATACAAGATTGAAGACTTCGTCCCGTGTCCGGAAGGGACTTTCCTTGGCGTCGAAGGCAAGCTTGGCGATACGGATATGTATATCTCCTACCATTGTAACTGACTCTGTGTAACCCTAGCCCTCTCCGGTGTCTATATAAATCGGAGGGTTTTAGTCCATAGGACGAACAACAATCATACCATAGGCTAGCTTCTAGGGTTTAGCCTCCTTGATCTCGTGGTAGATCTACTCTTGCACTACCCATATCATCAATATTAATCAAGCAGGACGTAGGGTTTTACCTCAATCAAGAGGGCCCGAACCTAGGTAAAACATTGTGTCCCCTGCCTCCTGTTACCATCTGCCTAGACGCACAGTTCGGGACCCCCTACCCGAGATCCATCGGTTTTGACACCGACATTGGTGCTTTCATTGAGAGTTCCTCTGTGTCGTCACTTTTAGGCCCGATGGCTCCTCCGATCATCAACGACGATGTGATCTAGGGTGAGACTTTTCTCCCCGGACAGATCTTCATATTTGGCGGCTTTGCACTGGGGGCCAATTCGCTTGGCCATTTGGATCAGATCGAAAGCTACACCCCTGGCCGTCAGGTCAGATTTGGAAGTTTAAACTACACAACGGACCTCCGCGGAGACTTGATCTTCGACGGATTCGAGCCGCAGCCGAGGGCGCCGCACTGTCACGATGGGCATGATCTAGCTCTGCCGCCGAACAGTGCCCTGGAGGCCGCACCCGCATCAGCTCCGACCCTTAATTCGGAGCCAACTGCGCCAATCAAGGATGGGTGGTTGGACACCGCCTCGGGGGCTGCAATCTCTATGGCGATCGCGCCGAACACCAGCCCTATTCTCTGCGAAGCCCATGACTCCAAGGAGCCGGACTCCTCTCTAGACTCCGAGCCCTCCGCGCCCCTACCGATCGAACCCGATTGGGCGCCGATCATGGAGTTCACCGCCGCGGACATCTTTCAGCACTCGCCCTTCGGCGATATTCTGAATTCACTAAAGTCTCTCTCTTTATCAGGAGAGCCCTGGCCGGACTATGGTCAACAAGGTTGGGATGCGGATGATGAAGAAATTCAAAGCCCACCCACCACCCACTTCGTAGCCACTGTCGATAATTTAAATGACGTGCTCGACTTCGACTCCGAAGACATCGACGGTATGGACGACGATGTAGGAGATGAACATGAACCAACGCCTATAAGGCACTGGACAGTCACCTCATCTCATGATGTATACATGGTGGACACACCCAAAGGAAGCGACGACGAGGAACACAGGGATGCAACAAGGGATCGTTCACTCGAAAAGCAATCAAAGCGGCGACGTAAGTGCCGCTCCAAGCCCCGCCTCGACAGAGAAAGCAGCCATATAGACCCAGCCATAGAGCAGGACCAGCCAGCGGACGACGAACATGCCTTCAAGCAACCGTCCGAACAGGGCAACTTGGATAAACAAACCGAACACCCCGTCCCCGGCGAAAACAACAGTCCGGACGACCTTACGCCGGGTAAGCTCATGGAGCAGAAGAACCTCCACGAAGGGCTCATCGCTACTGCGCGTAGCCTGAAAAAGCAGAAGCGGAAGCTCAAAACTGCGGAAGATGCACTCAGAATCAGATGGAGCAAAGTACGCAACACCGTAGACAAATATGGCGGCAGTCGCCGCACAAAAAGCTATCCAAAGCGAAAGCTACTGCCTGAATTTGACGAGGAGGCCTTAGAGCCCCCACAGTCAAAAAATAGGAAAGCCACCTGGTCGGATAGACGACCGCATGGCCAGCATGGAGCGACAAGCGGCGACGCACACAAGCCGGCACGCGTTCCACCAAAGGATCCGCATCAAAAAGATGGCCCAGCCAGATCTATCTACGGGCCAAGAAAGCAAGCTCTAGTAAGCAATGCAACACAACAAATATCCGAACATCACGGCACACCCAAATACAGGGGTGCCGCACACCCCCTATGTTTCACCGATGAGGTGCTGGACCATGAATTTCCAGCGGGATTCAAGCCCGTAAACATAGAGGCGTACGACGGAACAACAGACCCTGGGGTCTGGATCGAGTATTATATCCTCCACATACACATGGCCAGAGGAGATGACCTCCATGCCATAAAATACTTACCCCTCAAGCTTAAAGGGCTAGCCCGACATTGGCTCAAAAGCCTTCCCAAAAACACCATTGGAAGTTGGGAAGAGCTTGAGGATTCTTTCTGGGCAAATTTTCAAGGGACCTATGTCCGCCCTCCGGATGCAGACGATCTCAGTCACATAACTCAACAGCCCGGAGAGTCAGCCCGGAAATTCTGGAACAGATTTCTTACTAAAAAGAATCAGATAGTCGACTGTCCGGACGTCGAAGCCCTAGCAGCTTTTAAGCATAACGTTCGAGACGAATGGCTCGCTAGACACCTCGGCCAAGAAAAGCCAAGAACAATGGCCGCATTAACAAGCCTCATGACCCGCTTTTGTGCAGGAGAGGACAGCTGGTTGGCAAGATGTAGCACCAGCGACCCAAGTACATCCGAAGTTAGGGAAGGAAACGAAAAACCCCAACACAACAAGGACCAGCGCCGGAATAAGAGAAACAGCCCAAAGAGCATGGCGGTCAACACCAGATTCACAATCTCACGGCAGAATCAGAGAAAGTCGCCCCTCAAGGATAATAGGGACGAGCTATCCAACTTAAACAAAATCTTGGACAAGATATGTCAAATACACAGTACTCCCGGGAAGCCTGCGAACCATACCCACAGAGATTGTTGGGTTTTCAAGCAATCCGGCAAACTCAATGCCGAACACAAGGGGCTCGACACACCAAGTGAGGACGACGATGAACCCCACAAGCAGAGCACCAGGAAACAAAAGGATTTCCCACAAGAAGTCAAAATAGTAAACTTACTTCACGTGACGAACAGAATGGCGCCAACAGAAATACGCGCCATACGGCCTATCCCAAAGGAGTCTCGCCAATGGTTGTTAAAACCGATCACCTTCGACCATCAGGATTACTCTAGAAGTATTCGGAATGCAGGCTGGACTGCCTTGGTATTAGATCCAATAATCGGCGGACTCCACTTCACAAATGTCCTGATGGACGGCGGCAGTGGTCTAAACCTGTTATACCAGGACACAATTCGCAACATGGGGATAGACCCAACAAAAATTCGCCATAGCAAAACCTCCTTTCAAGGGGTAACGCCAGGCCCGGATGCCTGGGTTCTCTCCGTCTAGAAGTTATGTTCGGCTCCCCCGATAACTTCCGTCGCGAATAGCTAACTTTCCCCATTTCCCCATTCTCAAGTAGCTATCAAGCATTGCTGGGACGTGAAGCTTTCGCCCGTTTTTGACGCAATACCGCATTATGCATCTCTCAAGCTTAAGATGCCCGGTCCACGAGGCATCATCTCATTAAAGGGAAAACATTGAGTGTTCCCCCCGCGCGGAAGACAGTGCGACTGCCTTAATAGCCCCACAATAAAGCGGCTTCACCAGCCAAAGCACCTAAACAGGTCATCAAGACCACGGACACAGCTAGACGAGTCCGGCATAAACATACAATTGATAAAGGCTTAATAGCCGTATGCCCCTGTACTAGGGGCTCCGCGCATATAAAACAAGAGACAATAAAGCTCAATTTTACCCATTTCGATTTATACTTCGTTTATTTAGTATAACTCATGTTCGGCACGATCTTTCTTTAACTAAGTTCCTCTGTTTTACAGATGAACACTGTGATACGCCCGTCCAGGATACGGCACAACGGAGACACAGGCGCAGACGTGCAGCAGGGACCCATTCCAAGGATTCTTTTCAGATTAAGACCCTGCGTAAACCTTTTTTACTGTCTCTTGTTGATACACATCCCCTGGTTTCTTGGTATAACCAAGGAGGAGGCTGGCATTTTGGCATGTGGCCACGTCAGAGTTTTTGCACGTACCTGGACACTAGGGGCTTATTACTAAGGGCGTCATCCCGCCCGCCCTCATAAAGACCGAATACCTTAGGGAGTGTTCGGCATCGCGAGTTTGGCCTTATATGCATCAGCTCCGAGTCATGTCTTTGGTAAAATGTTGGGTTTGCCCGGCTCTTGTGTTTTGCTACCTTACGTTCCGCTCTATCGGCTAAGGTGGCACTAGGAGAACTACTGCGATTGTGCCCCGGTTCGGCCAGGCAAGCACCTCAGTAGAGAAAGCCGAAAATTGACTGTCATGATATAGCGTGAGACTAGTCAACCACTCGATGACTTACCGGAATCTTTAGGATTCCTTCGCATTAACGAAGGGCCGCTACCCGGCCAGGCACATACGCGCCCTGAGTTCGGGCGAGCGCAGGCGCCACCAGGGGCTATATAAGTAGCCTCACTGTCAAACTCCTATGGCTAAGTGAAAGTGATAAAGCATCATAGTCCGGTTGCCTAGTTCGCTGCGCTATCACCTCCTTTGTAGGACCAAGACGTTGGATCAAGTGTGAAAATGTGCCTTCTGCGAACACCCCCGCATTATGTGCATGGGGGCTGAAGCCGACGACTGCCATCTTTCAGATTACATATACATATATGTTAAACGGCCGCACAGGAGGTATTATAATACTTGCAGGCACAAGTATAAAAAGCTTCTACAATTTATCAAAATATTGTTTTACAATAATGCTATTCAAATACAGTGTCCTTCGAGCACTGCGTCTCTATTAAATGAGCGCCTTGCAGAACTTCCTGAAAATAGTGCTCGGTAGGTACTCGGCTTCCATCCGAGTCTGGGATGCAACAAAGGTGGCCTCCATTTCCTCCCAGTATGTCTTGACACGGGCAAGAGCCATCCGCGCACCCTCTACGCACGCTGACCTCTTCATCGCATTGATATACAGCGCCACACTAAGGAAATGCTGCACCAAGTTGAAATAACTTTTCGGCTCTGGCCTCTCTGGCCACAGATGACCCATGACATACTTCATGGCGAGTCCGGACAACCTATTTAGCTCGGCCCATTCGGCCAAACGATCGGCTAATGACAGCGGATGCTCCGGATTGTGGAACTGCGACCAAAAGAGCTTTTCCACTTCGCGATCTTCTTGATCTCGGAAGTGTTCGGCCGCATCCGCGGCACTCGCTGCAAAATCCAGATAGGTGTCCGCCGTACTCCACATCCGGTCCAACGGAGCATGTTTAGGATCACAGAACTTCCTCCGCAGCATAAAGGGCTTTCAGCCAAGATCTCTCCGGCCTGACGCAGCTCCTCCATCATAGCCCTCATCGCAGAGCGAGCATCGTTGGCATCGGCAACGGCCTTCTCCAGGTCCGTCTGTTCCGCCCGATCTTCTTTTTCAAGAAGCTTGCAACAGTCAGCAGTGTTCTTCAGCTTCACGGCCATCTCGGCCATTTCCTTCTTGCTTCGGCAGTGAGCAGCCTGTTCGGCTTTCAGCTCTTCAATTGCCTTTCCGGCAGCCGCATCACTTTTCCTGGCTTGCTCCTTGGCTCGGGCAAGTTCCGCCCGCAGATTTTCCATGGCGGCAGCACCATCTGCATCAAGCGCACACATTGTAAGATACTGGCATAAAGCTCCTCTTACCAGGTGCCGCTGGAGGAATTACATACCTTGCGCCTCGTCAAGCCGCTTGTTGACAAGCGCGATGTCGGCATCTGCCACGTCAAGTTGCCACTTTAGCTCGGCAAATTCATCAGTCCGGCTTGCCACCGGACACTCCGCCACCTACGTATGAAGGCGGCATATTAGACCTGGGATTATGATCCTCTGTGCGCCGTCACTTTTGACAACACACAGAGTCTCAGGGGCTACTATCTACACAGGGCGCATCTTATTTATGCGCAACTGTCCAAAAAGGGTACATTATTTTGCGTACCTCAAAACCTGTCAGTAAACTCCTGACAGCCTCGTGCAATCCGCTCTCCGTGGATGAAATCCTCTCAATCACCATACCCATCAATGCACGGTGCTCCTCTGAGATACATCCTCGCCCTAGCAGATCCTTCAGCTCCTCTGACCGCGCACCATACGGCGTCGGACTCGTCCGATGGCCCTTTTTGAAGGCCGGACGCAGAGGACTTTGGGGGGCCATATGACTACCTTCCGGCCCTGCCAGATTCGGAGAAACCCTCCACGACGATACCTCAGGGTCGCCCGCTTCACGAGGCGGTACGGCAGGGGGAGGCGTTCCGCTCTCCATCATCTCCGGAAGAAGATCCCCCGAAGACGAGCTCTGCTGAGATGGGCTAAGGTCCGAGCTACAAGGTAAATTTTCTATTACTTTTCTCAGATATAAAGCAAGGATTTCTCTCATTAGTTAAAAAGAAAACTCCTCTCTACTTACGGCTCGGTGGAGGGCTGATCCCCTTGAGGCCATAATTCGGCCGAAGTATTCCCTAGCACAGGACCCTCTGGCGAAGATTTCTTCCCCCGCTTTGAGGCCATGGTCTCCGGGTCTTCAGAGGCGGTCCTCTTCTTCCCCCGAGGAGAGGAATTTTCGATTCCTCCCTTTCGGACAACCTCCTTTGAGGAGGCTGTAGCTTCCTTGTCCCCTCCCTCGCTTTCCTTTGAAGGCACAACCTCCA
The DNA here is from genome assembly GCF_018294505.1 of Triticum aestivum. Lineage (NCBI taxonomy): Eukaryota > Viridiplantae > Streptophyta > Magnoliopsida > Poales > Poaceae > Triticum > Triticum aestivum. The sequence continues at coordinate 409,402,778 of NC_057800.1, forward strand.
ACATCCTGACTAGCACGGGACCCAGCATGGTCTCAGGGATGGGGGCCGGACACCTGATTAGCTTTGCTTTCGCTATCCACTCATGTTTAAAGGACAGCTCTTTTAGGGGAAATTTTATGATAAATATACGGATAGCGAGTCCGGGCACAAGGCTACTTACTTGAGTATCCGGACGATTGCAGCTCAGACCTGCATCCTCCGTAGAATCCGGACACACTACTTGTGGTCCAAAGAACAATTTGTACATCTCCACGGGCGTCATGCCAAGAAAATGTTGGAGAACTCGTGGTCCCTCCGGGTTGAACTCCCACAGGCAGAGGGGGCGACGTTTGCAGGGGCAGAACTCGGCGAATTAACATAACCTGCGTCACCACAACCAGACTGATGTCTCTTTCTAGGAGATCCCGGATGCGGCCCTGCAATAGGGGCACGTCCTTTGCCGGCCCCCAGTCCAGCCCCTTATTGACCCATGATGCCAGTCATGGCGGGGGACCCAAGAAGAAAGCAGGCAGCGCCACCCACTTGGTGCTCCTGGGAGCTGTGACATAAAACCACTCTCATTTCCATAAGCTGGACTTCCCTGGAAAAGAGCCCTCGGGCCATGGAGCACCAGCATTCTTGCTTATAAAAGCACCTCCGCACTCCGCGTGCCGTCCCTCGATCATCTTCGGCTCTACTTTGAAGGTCTTGAGCCATAGTCCAAAGTGAGGAGTAATACGGAGGAAGGCTTCACACACGACGATGAATGAGGAAATATGGAGGATGGACTCCGGAGCTAAGTCGTGAAATTCCAGCCCATAATAAAACATGAGCCTCCTCACGAAGAGATCAGTCGGGAATCCTAGCCCCCGAAGGAAGTGAGACATGAACACCACACTCTCACCAGGCTTGGGAGTGGGAATGACCTGCCCTTGAGCAGGCAGCCTATGCGAGATTTCGCCGGTCAAGAACCTGGCCTCTCTCAACTTCAGCACGTCCTCCTCCGTGACGGAGGAGGGCATCCATCGGCCTCGAAGGTCGGAACCGGACATTGTCAAAGGTCCGAAGCGCCTGAAATATGGAGCCTTGGGTGTTGGAACTCGAGGCGAAGGGCGAACTCGTTTGAGATTGAAATAAAGGAGTAAGGCCTTGGTCTCTTTATAAGAGGTTGAATACCAAGGGCCCTCCCCGTGACCGTTTGGGACTCGCCTTTGATCGAGAAAACATACCAACAGGTACGGTTGGGTTACCCACGCCCGTATTGATGATAATCCCGGAATAAGGGGACATGATCTCTGCTTTGACAAGGCGTGACAAGGAAACCGCCTCGCTAAACACACTGAGGTGGGACAGTAAAATGATTCGAATAAAGACTTGGCCGTGGTGTGATGTCACGCTACGGAATATGTCAGCAGATTAGATTTGTGTAAATATTATTCTCTCTATGGCAATATGTGGAAACTTATTTTGTAGAGCCGGACACTACCTTTGTGTTCAAAATCTTCTATGAAGTACTTGGAGGAAGAACCCGCCTTGCAATGCCGAAGATAATCTGCGCGCCGGACTCGTCGTCATTGAAGCCTGGTTCAGGGGCTACTGAGGGAGTCCTGGATTAGGGGGTGTCCGGATAGCCGGACTGTACCTTCAGCCGGACTCCTGGACTATGAAGATACAAGATTGAAGACTTCGTCCCGTGTCCGGAAGGGACTTTCCTTGGCGTGGAAGGCAAGCTTGGCGATACGGATATGTAGATCTCCTACCATTGTAACCAACTCTGTGTAACCCTAGCCCTCTCTGGTGTCTATATAAACTGGAGGGTTTTAGTCCATAGGACGAACAACAATCATACCATAGGCTAGCTTCTAGGGTTTATCCTCCTTGATCTCGTGGTAGATCTACTCTTGTACTACCCATATCATCAATATTAATCAAGCGGGACGTAGGGTTTTACCTCCATCAAGAGAGCCCGAACCTGGGTAAAACATTGTGTCCCCTGCCCCCTATTACCATCCGCCTAGACACACAGTTCGGGACCCCATACCCAAGATCCACCGGTTTTGACACCGACAAGGACGTCGGTCCTCTTGGGCTCCAGAGGATGATGAATGGTGGCCGTTGGCCACGCCAATGAAGGTGCTGTGACGGCGACAACACTCGGTGGAGGGGCAGATAAGGTGAGGGGAGAGGTAGTGGGTGAGGAGGAAAAGATCTCTGGGGGGATGACGAGGCCGAGGGGGCTCGCCCTTATCCCCTTGGTGGTGTAGTGGTGCGCGAGGTTGAGCGCCTGCGGCCATGGCGCCGCGGCCTTCTCCTGTAGCCGGAGGGGGAAGAAAGGCTGCGGTTGTTGGCCTGGGATGCACTGTGTGCGCCTAGAGCCCAGTCCAACAGTGCGCTCTGTTTTCTTTTCCCCTTTTATTTTACTTTATGTTCTCCTTTTTTTGGTTTCTATTTACTTTAGTTTTATAAATTATAAATATTTCACTATAATTAGTTTTGTAAAATATGTCACTGCCACAAAAGTTTGGCACTTTAATTAAATTAGTTATAATATTTTACTATTAAAAAGGTATTTAAACAATTGTTTAAGCCTCTGATTTAATTGCTTTAGTGTATTTAAGTAATTTACAAAAAGATGAATTATCCACCAATATTACTTATGAATTATTTGTCATAGTTTGTACTTTTTAGTTTTGAATTTGAAAACTTTAAATTTTTACTTTGATTTAAATTTGAATATGAACCGGCTTTGACTCGAGTGAGATTAGCAACAGTAATGATGGTGACCTGGCATCATTAGCAGGGGATTACTGTAGCTTAATTATCTGGGCGTCACAGTCAAGGTGTTTAGGAATTCAGTAGGGTGCATATTCATCATGATGTTGGTGTTTGTATTTTAGCTCTTTTTTTCTTGTACGTTATCTAAAGTTTCAAACCATCTTCTCCATATGGGAACAACAACGGGTATTGCATGGACATGAATTTCGGGTGGACCTCTGATATCCTTTGTGGCACCATATTTTTGGACTTCAACAACAATGCCACGTCCTTCACTCTCTCCTTTCCTTTTGCCTAGTATTCGAAGTGTGTAATCATGGTAGTCTCCTCGTAATCTATCTCTTGCCATTCTGAATGTTTTTGCGAGGATCTTGTTGTCGTCTAGCATTATTTGCAATTCTTTCACATTGTTGGGGTCCACTGTTGATTTAATATCATTGCATCTTGACGCACTTATCCTGTTTGCCACCTCATTTTCGGTATTATAGATGTACAGTTGTGCAAACTGAGGTTTGTTTGTACCTTCAGGTGAAAGAGTTTTGATGTGGTGGTAGTTCTATCCATGCAAACAAAAACATAAGGTCATTTGCGAGTGTTTATTTCCTTTTCCACAACTCCTCCCATGGATGTGAATGAAAACATTGAGTTGTATGACCTTATGTTCTCTTTGAAGTTTATTGAATCCCGCCCTTCACTTTTTAAGAGGTTGCTGACGTATGGTGGAGGCTCTCTTAGTGGTGGCTGATCATTTTTTTCCCTGTTTGCAACATATTCCAAAAGAGGGTGTCGTAGTTCCTTTGTTTGGATTTAATCTTTCTTCACACCCTAGCAATGCTTTGCAATACTGGCAATTGTATGTTGGTCTTCCGAAGTTCCATGCCTTTTCGATTAGCACTTGTGAGGTTGTGGTTCTGTTGTTCTCTCCAACATTGATTCTAATGTTGTTTTTGTTGCTTTCGCTTCTTGCATGCTTCAACTCCTTATCTTCTTCAGCATTACCCTTTCTCAATCATTTAGGAGCCTCTGTGTTCGTATTTCTCCTTCCATCTAAAGTCCTTGTCCTCTTTGTGCTCCTTGAGTTTAGAGGTTGTTCTTTTTTTTGTTTGGTTATGATGAGCTGTTGGGGCTGATGTATGTTGTCATCTCCGCAAATATGATTTTGTCAGTGACATATGGAGGGAGCATTATGGTTTATGTTGTACTTAATAATGTTTTACCATTGCAGAATGAAAGTGCATTTGGAGATATGAAGAGACTAATAATGGAGGTGTCACATAGAATACATTTATCTGGTGTGGCACTATAAATCAATAATTGTTCAATAGGTGATACGGTAGTGTCACGATGCATTAAAAACATGCTTTATAGTTTAGTATTAGAAGAGTTTTGACACTAAATATTAGAAGAAAGGCTGGGCTGAGATCAAAATGCTGACACACGTGAAGAATTGTGTGTGGATATTACCTGAGGTTGATGGTGTTGATGTATGTGTCTTTAGTTTGTTGGACGTGTCTTTGTACTTTTAATCATTTGGGCATCGCGGGCGTATATTGGATGCAAGTCGCTGGAGTTGTTGCCATGCCTTCGATTTGTCGCCGTCCCGTGTGTTTGATGGTCTTAGCATCTTGAACAAGGATCATGGGTCAGACCAAAGAGTTATCATGAATGTGGTCTTGTAAAATCATGGTTGAATGATGATTATGCGATATAAGTAGAAGGGAAGAGCATGTGACCATACTCTTGTTTTTTTTCTGGGACTATGATCTAACAATTTGACTAATGTATCTTGAAGAAGGGATCGGTATTGTGTGATTATCTGTGGGCAAAAGTAGTTTTTTAGAAATATATTTGATGTGCAGATTATAAAAAGAGGAAATACATAATACCATGATGCCTTCAGATGTTTAGTCGTCACAGAGTGTGATGCGGAGTATCTTGTGGACATCACCATGTTAAGAGTTCATTTCGCAAGTGACACGTGCCACATCTACTTGATACATACAAAGGTGAATCATCTCATTTACACGTGTCCACTTGTACCTTTCGAGGATGGTATACTACTTGATCCCTCTCTCGTGTGCATACATAGGTGTGAGAGGAGCTACACATTCATCAAGGAGGAGTCCAAGAAAAAGAGAACATCTACATCATCCAAGAGGGAAGCCTAGAAGCGGAGAAGGAAGCGCCAAGAAGAAGGCAACAACTCCCAAGCGACCCCGTGCGCTCGGGCCCCTCCGACCCCGTGCCCATGGGCCTCCCAGGCTGGCGGTCCTGAGGACCCCATGCACACAGACGTGTACCATGCCCACGGGACCCTGTGTCCACGGGCCCCACGGACCCTATGCACACAGGCTCATGCGTCAGGTCTCTGGATACCCCGTGCGCACGGGCTCCACTTACCCCGTGCACACGGGGCCCCTGTGCGTGGCTGTTGGGCTTGGCCCTTGTATCCCCATCTCATCCCTACTTATCCCTTCATCCCTTGGACCTATATATACTCCCCTTCCTCCTCCATTTAGACTTAGCTAATAATAGACACAAATCATAGAGCTTAGCTCATGTACTTCCCCTTGTGGGATCCCTCTTGAGAGAGAAGACTCAATTGGAGTACAAGACCTCCATTGGAGAAGATCCCTAGGGATTCAAGACCCCCTTGAGGGAAGGATCTATCTAGATCATCAAGCCCTCATCTCCTTCATAGGATTTGGGATGAACTCTACCATGTGTCTTATTTCCCTTTGATTGTTCATGTACCATGTGGATCTTGTGTGGATTTGAGTCTAGTGGGTGTGTGATTTGGGCTTGTTCTTGGGTCTTCTTCTTGTTTTCCCCCTTGTGTTCTTCTTGTTCTTGGGGATCCCCCCCCCCAATTCGTGAAAGATCTCCACTTAGGGTTCCACCCTACAATATCTTGGTATCTAGAGCCGGGTTGATCACGAAATTGGAGCCCCCTCTTTGTTTTTCTAGCCTAATTTTGCTTGTTCTTGCCCAATTTTAAAAATTCCCCACAAAAAGAGCCATACCAATTTTTTGTGATTTGAAGTTTTTGTGAGTTTTTGTTGATTTTGATCCATGTATCTGATGTATAGCTAGTAGATCTACCCCCTCGTGCGTCCCCATACCCAAATTTGTCTTTCCCCCATCAAATTTGACCCAAAAATCACAAAATTTCCGCCTACCCCGTGCCCACGGGCTCCCAGCCCCGTGCCCACGGGCCCCCGCGTAGTCCCAGGTGACTCCGTGCCCTCGGTATGTGTACCATGCACACGGGACCCCGTGTCCACGGGCCTTTGACCCCGTGCGCACGGCCCTACCAGAAACAGCCGCGTGCACTTTACGTTTTCGGTCATAACTTCCACTCCCGAACTCCGATTTGGGTGTTCTTTGGCTCGTTGAAAAGCTAGCGACGTGCCCGAGCTGATCATCTTTGTTTTACCAGAATTTGGATCCATAAAATTTCTCCATTTTGCATCTTTTGCATAGGCCTTCCGCCATAACTTCCGCACCACCGCATAAAACTTCCGCAACCAAACCCGTTTTGGTCCATTTGGTATTTGTGGTTGGTTGAGTTGTGATTTGAGTCTCCTAAGGTGTTTCGGCTACTTAGGGACGGTTACATCTTCATCCACCACCGGTGACTTGTATCGGTCCATCAACTACATCGACCACGAGCTTCCACATCGACGACGACCATCCATCCTTTGAGACCATCTTCAACCGGAAGCAAGGCCGGTTACCCCCGACTTCGTGAAATGTTAAGTGTGATGAAGGTATCCATTCCGTCATACACTTTTCCTTCCTTGCCATTACATCTTGATAGCCCCACCATCTTTGCGAATACCTTCATACCTATTGAGACTAGCTATCCGAGTATTGACGGGATTCGCGAAAACTGGTGCACCATAGTGATATGATATAATATTGTTGCATCTTTCGACATATCATATAGTGCAATTTCTTACTCCCGTGCATATCTTGTGATACGCATCTCATGTGTTTGGTTGAGGCTCATTAAGCATAGTGTAAAGGAAGAGGAAAGTCCAAAAAAAGCTTTTAAGCAAGAAAAGAAAGATCATAAGCTTATAAGCAAAAGAGAGTTGAGCATGAAGACATATACTTGTGCATGAGGATACATGGAATAGGGAACATTTAGCTTGCATACATATAGGTTGGTGCCAAGAGGTGAATCGTGCCCTAGTGTGTAATCAAGCTAGTGCTCTCCTAGTGTTTGTGCAACACAAGCTTAGTCTTCGTTAGGCAATTTTGCATTGCCCATCCCTATAGTTTCACAAGCCCCATTATCCCCCCGTATGTGTTTCTTTATTGCCCTCCTCTATATTTGTGATCACTTGCTTTGCATTTTGAATCCATTGGATTTATTTCAAAATTTACAATATCTTAGACTTCAATTTGCATGAAATTTGTGCCACTTATCCTAACCAAGCCACTCGACAAGCTTTTTACTTGTAGATGTGAGTGAACAAGTCCGGTACCAATTCCACTATTCTTTCATCTCACATTGAGTGATACGAGATACATCCTCAACTTTGGGAACAATTAGCTTGGTATTGTTTATCTCATTTCCTACTCACCTTTGCTCGAGTCTTGTTATGGATAGGCAAAGCACGTCATCTCCGGTCTACAACCACGACGACGAGTTCGATGCTATGAAGAACTTCATCGAAGCCAACATGGACAAGCAAATGGAGGAGCTCAAGGCCCTCATAAAGAACCGCAAGCGGTCTTCTTCATCTTCAAGAAGACGCACAAGTGCAAAGACTCCCGAGCTATCATCTTTGGCAAGTACACACAAGCATTGACATCGACATGACCATGAAGAGCGAGCCTCAAGACAAATGTTGGCTGCTCTGCCAACCCCGTGCACATGGGCTCTACAGAACCGCGACATCAACTACAAGGCTACGGCTTCTTCAACACATTTGGCATCTTTGCCAAGTGACTTCAAGGCATCTTCGCCTTCGGACGTACGGCATCTTCGCCTACTCCACGAGCTCAAGTCCACCACTCCCTCGAGCTACTACTAATGACCCCGACGAATACCTCGAGTGGGAGTGCAAGATGGACGACTGCCTCAAGCCACATCAAGTACCCTCTGAAGTTCAAGTGAAGTGCGCCACAAGTACCTTCCACGACTACGCGTTGATTTGGTGGCTTCACACACCTTCGAGAAGCTTCGACATGAGTTGGTCCAAGACGAAGAAAATGATGCGGCGAGAATTTGTGCCTTCCACCTACACGGAACATCTTCAACGCCAATTGGAGAACACCATACAAGGATCCAAGTCCCTCGACGAGTACTTCAAGAACATGAAGGAAGCCTTGCGACGTGCCGGAGTGGATGACCCCATTTGGATGAAGTTCTACTTCATGATGGGATTGAACAACGACATCTCCAAGACTATCTTCCTCGAGAACTACAAGTCCCTCGACGACAACTACATTGGTTCTCTCAAGGCGGAGCAAGAACTCATGAAGGCCAAGTCTACTCTACCTGGAGCTCACTTCTCACCGACCATGCTACAAGACGGCGAGAGTGATGATGTGCTGTCTTCGACCTTCATCCACGACAAGAGTGATGATGTGCCATCCTCGGCCTTCATCCACGGCGACGACTATGAGACGGTTGATCATCGGATTTCCCCTTAGACAATGGCAACGTATGATGACTTGAGTGACTTTTGCCACCATATTGAGAGTGAGAGTGACTTCACCACTAGCCCCATATATGATGAGCTGCCCCAATTCCCATGTGAGGAGAGCCACCACCACCACCACTTGAGTGATTTGAGTGACTCCACCATATGCGACATTGAGTGCACCTACCTTGAGGGAGTGAGTGAGCCACCGCCACATAGAGAGAGTGAGGTAGTTGATGAGGCATATGCGGCCATTTTGCTTTCTAACAACTTAACCTCTACCTCTATTGTGTCTTCTCCTTTGGTGCTAGGTCCCATATATGATGACGCACCGATCCTCGACGACTCCGTCCTTCCTTTGGACATGACGATGGCCATGGTGGACTATGATGCACCCCCCACATGGTTCCATCCCGATGACGACGATGACCACCATTTGGTCTTTCCCACCTCACCTACACCACTTGAGTGGAACAACAACAGTAACATAGGTGAAGGTGATGCTCTTGTCCCACTAGTGGACGTTCTTGATATTGATTGCTTGCATGATGTTCATCCACCTATTATCATGCTTCATGCTAGTATGATTTCCCCATGCGATGATTTCCCCATTTATGACGAGTTTGATGATTGTCATGAGGAGTCTAGTAGTTGTGATGCCATGTTACATAGGATTTCTTGTGATAATTCTCTTGGTCACATCATGTTTGACAATCCGCTTGCCTTGTCATATGCTATGCATGAGATCAATGATATGTCTTATTCGCAATCTCATCGTAGTGACTATGCATATGCCATTAAAATAAACTCGATTTGCACATATGGCATAGATGACAAGCCCATGGTTATTGGCATTTTTTTGTGATGATATTGATATGCTTACTTTGCATCATTTATCTCATATGCCATGCCATGACCACCTAGCTTCGGATATGCATTGTTTTGGATGTTGTCCATTTTCTCCATATGATGTTTCCGATATTGCTCATGAGGAGACCCCCATAGTTTCCTCATACATGTTAGGAGATTTTGTTCCATCCCATCCATTGCATGACCCCAATGATTGTGTGCACCATATGATCCCCATGAATAACCATGCTATTGATGTGCCATATACTCGTTTGCTCAATTTGTGTCCCCATCGTGTTATACATAACAACTATTCTTTCATGATGGATGACATGTTCGTATACCATGCATCCAATTTCTTCGAGCAATGCTTATGTTGTGCTCACTCTCATGTGCACATACACATCATGATGGATGATCTGTACATTTACCACACACACAATTTCTTTCGTTTGTGTCTCTTTTGTGTAGGTACCCATGATTACTTGTCAACCTCACAATCCCATGAGTTGACAAAACGAGCTCTAGAGAGCAATGATGACTTGGGATTCCGTGGATTTACATTCCCACCGCTCCCTTCGCACAAAGACTTTGCGCATCTCTTCTACATGGCCCTCACATGGTTCTGGGTTATTTACCACTTCTCACTTTATGCCCATATTGTCATGTTCACTTTGCATGATATGCTCATTCCTATGCCTTTGCCATGCATTTGTGACCCATGCTTTGCATTACACATGATGATTGATTCTAGTACTTGTATGTGTATTTGCAAGCTTGGTGGAGATATCACTTGTTACTACCATGTTTGCTTTGTGCCCCATGCTTATGATGATACTATGATCTTGCTTTGTATTCATGCTTGCAATATGTCGTGTGCATTGCCTATGCCTATTATTTGCTCAATCACATGATTGCCATGATTTCCTCTAGTATGTTGCATCTTCACACTACTAGCTTGCACGACTTGATTACTATGAATGCTTTCCATGTTGCATCCAATTCTTGGATTACTTGCTCCTATCATATGTTTGGTTGCAACAATGTCACTTCTTCACATACGCCATGTCCCATTGCTTGTCACATGATTGACTTGTTTGCCTCTCACATATTGAACAATTGCTCCTTCCTTTCTGTTGAGCGCCATGATATCTTCACTACACCATATGCACATTATGCTTGGAGTGTCTTGCACTTGCCCCATGTGTTTAGAGATCTCATTATATTTGGTGTTGTGAATGATTCCTATGCATACCATAGACCGTTTGTTGAGTGCTCTATGCATGCTTGTTATGACCTTGAGGTAGATGCTTGTTCACTTGTCACACATATTAGCATCTTCACCTCCCATTTGCATGCTTGTTTCCATGATGTCCTTGATTGTGCTCAACTTATATGCTTAAATGACATGCCACACTTCTTTGTCACACCATATGCTATGCTTGATGACAACACTTGTTGGGTGAATCACCTCTTGAATGCTTGGTTTTGCTCTTACGCCAACCACATTTCTTTTTCCAAGTGCTTGTTATCTTTGCTCCTTTTGAAGGAATTACAATACGGTGCGACATTGGAGAGTGCCAATTTGAAACTACAAGATGAGGAATGCTTGGTGATCGTCAACTTCTACACGGCAACATCATCTCTTTCCCATGCTGATTTGGATTTTGATCCGAGGTCGGATCTTTCCCAAGGGGGAGGGGATGATGCAGAGCATCTTATGGACATCACCATATCAAGTGTCCATTTGGCAAGTGACATGTGCCACATCTAATTCATACATACAAAGGTGAATCATCTCCTTTACACGTGTCCACTTGTACCTTTTGAGAATGGTTTACTACTTGATCCCTCTCTCGTGTGCATACATAGGTGTGAGCGGAGCTACACATTCATCGAGGAGGAGTCCAAGAAGAAGAGAACATGTACACCATCCAAGAGGGAAGCCTGGAGGCAGAGAAGGAAGCGCCAAGAAGAAGGCAACAGCTCCCAGGCGACCCCGTGCACCCGGGCCCCTCCGACCCCGTGCCCACGGGCCTCCCAGGCTGGCAGTCCTAAAGACCCCGTGTGCATGGGCATGTACCGTGCCCACGGGATCCCCATGTCCACGGGCCCCATGGACCCCGTGTGCACGGGCTCATGCGTCAGGTCTCTGGATACCCCATGTGCACGGGCTCCACTTACCCCGTGCACACGGGGCCCCCTGTGCGTGGCTGTTGGGCTTGGCCCTTGTATCCCCATCTCGTCCCTACTTACCCCTTCATCCCTTGGACCTATATATACTCCCCTTCCTCCTCCTTTTAGACTTAGCTAAGAATAGACATAAATCATAGAGCTTAGCTCATGTACCTCCCCTTGTGGGATCCCTCTTGAGAGAGAAGACTCCATTGGAGTACAAGACCTCCATTGGAGAAGATCCCTAGGGATTCAAGACCCCCTTGAGGGAAGGATCTATCTAGGTCATCAAGCCCTCATCTCCTTCATAGGATTTGGGATGAACTCTACCATGTGTCTTACTTCCCTTTGATTGTTCATGTACCATGTGGATCTTGTGTGGATTTGAGTCTAGTGGATGTGTGATTTGGGCTTGTTCTTGAGTGTTCCTCTTGTTTTCCCCCGTGTGTTCTTCTTTTCTTTGGGGATTTCCCCTCCAATTCATGAAAGATCTCCACTTAGGGTTCCACCTTACAACAGAACGTGTTGACTCGGCCAGTTGTTTTGAGGTCTGGCAGGAAATGATATGGTGCACATTATATAATGTTATGGTTAGACGTGTTTCTATACGTGTACGATTAGGAACCTTGAAGTGAATCACATCGGTCGTATGTACGATTAGGAATCCTGCAGTGAATCAAATCGTCCGTACGCGACAGGAAACCAATGCACGTTGCCTTTGTATCTTTCTTGATGTACACGTTGCTAGTTATGTTACCTCAGTTTTTTTGGCGTATAGTACTTGCCTTTTTGACGTGCGTTGAAATCTCCACCGTTGATAGATCTTTGTTTTTTGAGTGTCAAATCATCACCGTTCATTTTCTATCATTTTAAGTATATAATGGATGGATGGATAGACCACTCATAAAGGGTGCATGACCATAAAGGATATTACTCATATAAATAGGACAACCATTATTCTCTGATTTAAATGAATAACCGTCTCGCATCAAACAAGATCCTGATATAATGTTCATGCTCAACGCTGGCACCAAATAACAATTATTTTGGTCTAAAACTAATCACGATGCTAGATGTAGAGGTAGCATGCCAACGGCGATCACATCGACTTTGGAACCATTTCCCACGCTCATCGTCACCTCGTCCTTAGACAATCTTCGTTTAATCCGTAGCCCCTGTTTTGAGTTGCAAATGTGAGCGACAAAACCAGTATCAAATACTCAAGCGCTACTACGAGCATTAGTAAGGTACACATCAATAACATGTATATCAAATATACCTTTCACTTTGCCATCCTTCTTATCTGCCAAATACTTGGAGCAGTTCCGCTTCCAGTGACCAATCCCTTTGCAGTAGAAGGACTCAGTTTCAGGCTTAGGTCCAGGCTTGGGCTTCTTCCCATGAGCAGCAACTTTCTTGCTGTTTTTCTTGAAGTTCCCCTTCTTCCCTTTGCCCCTTTTCTTGAAACTAGTGGTCTTGTTAATGATCAACACTTGATGCTCCTTCTTGATTTCTACCTCCGCAGCCTTTAGCATCATGGAGAGCTCGAGAATTGTCTTTTCCATCCCTTGCATATCATAGTTCATCAGGAAGCCTTTATAGGTTGGTGGCAGTGATTGAATAACTCTGTTAATGACACTATCATCAGGAAGATTAACTCCCAGCTAAGTCAAGTGGTTATGCTACCCAGACATTCTGAGTATGTGTTCACTTACAGAACTACTCTCCTCCATCTTGCATCAATAGAACTTGTTGGAGACTTCATATGTCTCAAGTCGGGCATTTGCTTGAAATATTAACTTCAACTCCTGGAACATCTCATATGCTCCATGACGTTCAAAATGTCTTTGAAGTCCCGATTCTAAGCCATAAAGCATGGCACACTGAACTATCGAGTAGTCATCAGCTTTGCTCTGCCAGACGTTCATAACGTCCGGAGTTGCTCCTGCAGCGGGTCTTGCACGTAGCGGTGCTTCCAGGACGTAATTATTCTGTGCAGCAATGAGGATAATCCTCAAGTTACGGACCCAGTCCGTGTAGTTGTTACCATCATCTTTCAACCTATCTTTCTCTAGGAACGCATTAAAATTCAAGGGAACAGTAGCACGGGCCATTGATATACAACAACATAGATATGCAAAAACTATCAGGTGCTAAGATCATGATAAATTAAAGTTCAATTAATCATATTACTTAAGAACTCCCACTTAGATAGACATCCCTCTAGTCATCTAAATGATCACGTGATCCATATCAACTAAACCATGTCCGATCATCACATGAGATGGAGTAGTTTTCAATGGTGAACATCACTATGTTGATCATATCTACTATATGATTCACGTTCGACCTTTCGGTCTCAGTGTTCCGAGGCCATATCTGCATATGCTAGGCTCGTCAAGTTTAACCCGAGTATTCTGCACGTGCAAAACTGGCTTGCACCTGTTATATGTGAACATAGAGCTTATCACACCCGATCATCACGTGGTGTCTCGGCACGATGAACTGTAGAACGGTGCATACGCAGGTAGAACACTTATACCTTGAAATTAAGTGAGGGGTCATCTTATAATGCTACCGCCATACTAAGAAAAATAAAATGCATAAAGGATAAACATCACATGCAATCAAAATATGTGACATGATATGGCCATCATCATCTTGTGCCTTTGATCTCCATCTCCAAAGCACCGTCATGATCTCCATCGTCACCGGCTTGACACCTTGATCTCCATCGTAGCATCGTTGTCGTCTCGCCAACTATTGCTTCTATGACTATCACTACCACTTAGTGATAAAGTAAAGCAATTACATGGTGATTGAATTTCATACAATAAAGCAACAACCATAAGGCTCCTACCAGTTGCCGATAACTTTTACAAAACATGATCATCTCATACAACAATTTATATCTCATCATGTCTTGACCATATCACATCACAACATGCCCTGCAAAAACAAGTTAGATGTCCTCTACTTTGTTGTTGCAAGTTTTACGTGGCTGCTACGGGCTTCTAGCGAGAATTATTCTTACCTACGCATCAAAACCACAATGATTTTTCGTCAAGTGTGATGTTTTAACCTTCAAGAAGGACCAGCCATAGTCAAACTCGATTAAACTAAAGTTGGAGAAATAGACACCCGCTAGCCACCTGTGTGCGAAGCACGTTGGTAAAACCAGTCTCATGAACGTGGTCATGTAATGTCGGTCCGGGCCGCTTCATCCAACAATACACCTGAATCAAAGTAAGACGTTCGTGGTAAGCAGTATGACTATTATCACCCACAAATCTTTGTATTCTACTCGTGGATATCATCTACGCATAGACCTGGCTCAGATGCCACTGTTGGGCAACGTAGCATGCAATTTCAAAAAAAATCGTACGATCACGCAAAATCTATCTAGGAGATGCATAGCAACGAGAGGGGGCGAGTGTGTCCACGCACCCTCGTTGACCGAAAGCGAAAGCGTTAGGTTAACGCGGTTGATGTAGTCGAACGTCTTCACGATCCAACCGATCCAAGTACCGAACGTACGACACCTCCGTGTTCAGCACATGTTCAGATCGATGACGTCCCTCAAGCTCTTGATCCAGTGGAGGGTCGAGGGAGAGTTCCGTCAGCACGATGGCGTGGTGATGGTGATGGTGATGTGATCCGCGTAGGGCTTCGCCTAAGCACTGCGACGATATGACCGGAGGAGTAAACTGTGGAGGGGGGCACCGCACACGGCTAAGAGAAATTTTGGTGTGCCTTTGGGGTGCCCCTGCCCCCCATATATAAAGGGCGGAGGAGTCTGGCGGCCTGGGAGGGGCGCGCCAAGGGGGGAGTCCAACTTGGACTCCTAGTCCAAGTAGGATTCGCCCCCACCTTTTCCTTCCAACGGAGGGGGAAAGAGGGAAGGAGAGGAGAGGAAGAGGGAAAGGGGGGCACGCCCCCTCTCCTTCCTATTCGGACTCCCCTTTGGAGGGGGCTGCCTCCCCCTTGTGGGTTGTCCTCTCTTCTCTCTCATGGCCCATGTGGCCCATGATTTCCAACGGGGGGTTCACGTAACCCCTCGGTACTCTGATAAAATACCCGAATCATTGGGAACCATTCCGATGTCCGAATACAACCTTCTAATATATGAATCTTTACCTCTCGACCATTTTGAGACTCCTCGTCGTGTCCGTGATGTCATCCGGGACTCCGAACAAACTTAGGTCACCAAAACACATAACTCATAATACAAATCGTCATCAAACGTTAAGCGTGCCGACCCTATGGGTTCCATAACTATGTAGACATGACCGAGACACATCTCCGGTCAATAACCAATAGCGGAACCTGGATGCTCATATTGGCTCCTACATATTCTACAAAGATCTTTATCGGTCAAACCGCATAACAACATACGTCATTCCCTTTGTCATCGGTATGTTACTTGCCCGAGATTCGATCGTCGGTATCATCATACCTAGTTCAATCTCGTTACTGGCAAGTCTCTTTACTTGTTCCGTAATGCATTATCCCACAACTAACTCATTAGTTACATTTCTTGCAAGGCTTATAGTGATGTGCATTACCGAGAGGGCCCAGAGATACCGCTCCGATACTCGGAGTGACAAATCCTAATATCGATCTATGCCAACTCAACAAACACCTTTGGAGACACCTATAGAGCATCTTTATAATCACCCAGTTACGTTGTGACGTTTGATAGCACACAAGGTGTTCCTCTGGTATTCGGGAGTTGCATAATTTCATAGTCAAAGTAATATGTATAAGTCATGAAGAAAACAATAGCAATAAAACTAAATGATCATAATGCTAAGCTAACGGATGGGTCTTGTCCATCACATCATTCTCTAATGATGTGATCCCGTTCATCAAATGACAACACATGTCTATGGTCAGGAAACTTAACCATATTTGATTAACGAGCTAGTCAAGTAGAGGCATACTAGGGACTCTGTTTGTCTATGTATTCACGCATGTACTAAGTTTTCGGTTAATACAATTCTAGCATGAATAATAAAGATTTATCATGATATACGGAAATATAAATAACAACTTTATTATTGCCTCTAGGGCATATTTCCTTCAGATGGACACCCCCAAGGACGAGGTGATGGCGCTAATGGGGATGGCACCCCCAGAAGAGATAGTAACAAGCTTGGAGAGGAGCTCCCCAAATGCTGAAGACAACACCGACGATCCAAGGGGTGATGAGGCAGGGAAAGTAACACGGGCAACAGAGAGGGCGATGCCTCGGACAACATGGAAGACCTCTGCGACCCCGCCCGGAGCACCAATCTTATGGCTTAGAGGGGCTTGAGGTTCTGTATAACCCCGAGGACCCCGATGATTCCGAAGATAGCAATTACATGCCTCTCTCTGAAGAGGAGGTCAGCATTGGGGCTGAAGATTTTATCATCCCAGAAGATCAATTGGAACAAGAGCAGTTCAACCAACAACTCATAGCCACCGCGCGGAGCTTGAAGAAGAAGCAGCAGCAGATGAAAGCCGAACAAGACACCCTCAGTGACAAATGGACGAAAGTCCTAGCGACCGAAGAGGGGTACGGATACAAACAGCGAACAAAGAGCTACCCCAAGTGCAAATTGTTGCCGTAATTCGATGACGAGGCCATCGAGCCCTGCTACTTCTTGAGCTTGCATTGGTTTTTCCCTTGAAGAGGAAAGGGTGATGCAGCAAAGTAGAGATAAGTACTTCCCTTAGTTTGAGAACCTAGGTATTATTCTAGTAGGATACAACACACAAGTCACCAAATACCTGCACAAACAAACAACAACTTGCACCCAACGCCATAAAGGGGTTGTCAATCCCTTCACGGTTACTTGCAAAGTGAGATCTGATAGAGATAGATAAATGGTAAAGTAAATATTTTCGTTATTTTTGGTTTATAGATCGAAAAGTAAAAGATTGCAAAACAGTAAATCAGAAACTAATATTATAGAAAATAGAACTTGTATGATGGAAAATAGACCCGGGAGCCATAGGTTTCACTAGAGGCTTCTCTCATGATAGCAAATAATACGGTGGGTGAACAAGTTACTGCCAAGCAACTGATAGAAGACCGCAAAGCTATGACGATATCTAAGGCAATGATCATGAATATAGGCATCACGTCTATGTCAAGTAGATCGAAACAATCCTACATCTACTACTATTACTCCACACATCGACAGCTATCCAACGTGCATCTAGAGTATTAAGTTTATAAAGAACGGAGTAACGCATTAAGCAAGATGACATGATGTAGAGATATTAACTCTAGCAATATGATGAAAACCCCATCTTTTTATCCTCGATGGCAGCAATACAATATGTTCCTTGCTGCCCCTACTGTCACTGGGAAAGAACACCGCAAGATTGAACCCAAAGCTAAGCAGTTCTCCCATTGCAAGAAAACCAATCTAGTTGGCCAAACCAAACCGATAGTTCGAAGAGAATTACAAAGATAACAAATCATGCATAAAAGAATTCAGAGGAGTTTCAAATAATATTCATAGATAAGCTAATCATAAATCCACAATTCATCGGATCTCGGCAAACACACCGCAAAATGGTATTACATCGAATAGATCTCCAAGAACATCGAGGAGAACATGGTATTGAGAATCAAAGAGAGAGAAGAAGCCATCTAGCTACTAGCTATGGACCCGTAGGTGTGAGGTAAACTACTCACACTTCATCGGAAGGGCAATAGAGTTGATGTAGAAGCCCTACGTGATCGAATCCCCCTCCGGCAGGACACCAAAAAGGCCCCTAGATGGGATCTCAAGGGTACAAAAGGTTGCGACGGTGGAAAAGTGTTTTCGTGGCTTCCCCGAGTGGTTTGGGGATATAAGAGTATATATAGGCGAAAGAATTAGGTCAGGAGGTGCACGAGGGGCCCACAAGGGTGGGTGCGCGCCCTCCGTCCTTGTGCCCGCCTCATGGCTCCTCCGGCTTCATCTCCAAGTCTCCTGGTTGTCTTCTGGTCCAAGAAAAATCATCGCGAAGGTTTTATTCCGTTTGGTATTCCTTTTCTACGAAACTCAAAAACAGGGAAAAAACAGGAACTGGCGCTGGTTCTAGGTTAATAGGTTAGTCCCAAAAACAATATAAAATAGCATATAAATGCATATAAAACATCCAAAACAGATAATATAATAGCATGGAACCATCAAAAATTATAGATACGTTGGAGACGTATCAAGCATCCCCATGCTTAATTCCTACTCGTCTTTGAGTAGGTAAACGATAAAAACATATTTTTTATGTGGAATGCCACCTAACATATTTATCCATGTAATATCTTTATTGTGGCATGAATGTTCAAATCCGTATGATTCAAGACAAAATTTTAATATTGACATAAAAACAATAATACTTCGAGTATACTAACAAGGCAATTATGTCTTCTCAAAATAACAAGGACAAAGAAAGCTTATCCCTACAAAATCATATACTCTGGCTATGCTCCATCTTCATCACACAAAATATGTAAATCATGCAAAACCCCGATGACACGCCAAGCAATTGTTTCATACTTTTTATGTTCTCAAACTTTTTCAACTTTCACGCAATACATGAGCGTGAGCCATGGACATAGCACTATAGGTGGAATAGACGATGATTGTGGAGAAGACAAAAATAAGGAGATGGTCTCACATGAACTAGGTGTATCAACGGGCTATGGAGATGCCCATAAATAGATATCAATGTGAGTGAGTAGGGATTTCCATGCAACAGATGCACTAGAGCTATAAGTTTATGAAAGCTCAAATAGAAACTAAGTGGGTGTGCATCCAACTCTCTTGCTCACGAAGACCTAGGGCAATTTGGGGAAGCCCATCATTGGAATATACAAGCCAAGTTCTATAATGAAAAATTCCCACTAGTATATGAAAGTGGTAACATAGGAGACTCTCTATCTTGAAGATCATGGTGCTACTTTGAAGCACAAGTGTGGTAAAAGGATAGTAGCATTGCCCCTTCTCTCTTTTCTCTCGTTTTTTATTTGGGCCTTCTCTCATTTTTTTGGCCTCTTTTTTTTCATACGGAGTATCATCCCGACTTGTGGGGGAATCATAGTCTCCATCATCCTTTCCTCACATGGGATAATGCTCTAATAATGAAGATCATCACACTTCTATTTACAACTCAAGAATTACAACTCGATACTTAGAACAAAATATGACTCTATATGAATGACTCCGGCGGTGTACCAGGATGTGCAATGAATCAAGAGCAACATGTATAAAAAGATGAAAGGTGGCTTTTCCACAAATACGATGTCAACTACATGTTCATGCGAAGCAATATGACAATGATGAAGCGTGTCATAATAAACAGAATGGTGGAAAGTTGCATGGCAATATATCTCGGAATGGCTATGGAAATGCCATAATAGGTAGGTATGGTGGCTGTTGTGAGGAAGCTATATGGTGGGTTTATGGTACCGGCAAAAGTTGTGCGGCACTAGAGAGGCTAGCAATGGTGGAAGGGTGAGAGTGGATATAATCCATGGACTCAATATTAGTCATAAAGAACTCACATACTTATTACAAAAATCTATCAGTTATCGAAACGAAGTACTACACACATGCTCCTAGGGGGATAGATTGGTAGGAAAAGATCATCGCATGTCCCCAACCGCCACTCATAAGGAAGACAATCAATAAATAAATAATGCTCCGACTTCATCACATAACGGTTCACCATACGTGCATGCTACGAGAATCATAAACTTTAACACAAGTATTTCTCAAATTCACAATTACTTACTATCATGACTCTAATATCACCGTCTTCATATCTCAAAACAATCATAAGGAATTGAAATTCTCATAGTATTCAATGTACTTTATATGAAAGTTTTTATTATATCCCTCTTGGATGCCTATCATATTAGGACTAAATTTATAACCAAAGCAAATTACCATGTTGTTTAAAGACTCTTAAAATAAAATAAGTGAAGCATTGGAGTTCATCAATTTCTATAAAATAAAACCACCACCGTGCTCTAAAAAGATATAACTGAAGCACTAGAGCAAAATTATCTAGCTCAAAAGATATAAGTGAAGCACAAAGAGTATTCTAATAAATTCCAATTCATGTGTGTCTCTCCAAAAGGTGTGTACATAAAGGATGTGGCAAACTAAAAAGTAAAGACTCAAATCACACAAGACGCTCCAAGCAAAACACATATCATGTGGTGAATAAAAATATAGCCTCAAGTAAAGTTACTGATAGACGAAGACGAAAGAGGGGATGCCTTCCGGGGCATCCCCAAGCTTAGGCTCTAGGTTGTCCTTGTATATTACCTTGGTGTGCCTTGGGCATCCCCAAGCTTAGGCTCTTTCCACTCCTTATTCCATATTCCATCAAATCCTTACCCAAAACTTGAAAACTTCACAACACAAAACTCAACAGAAAATCTCATAAGCTCCGTTATTATAAGAAAATAAATCACCACTTTTGGTACTGTTGTGAACTCATTCTTTATTTATATTGGTGTAATATATACTGTATTCCAACTTATCCATGGTTCATACCCCCTATACTAGCCATAGAATCATCAAAATAAGCAAACAACACATAGAAAACAGAATCTGTCAAAAACAGAACAGTGTGTAGTAATATGTAACTATCGAATACTTATGTAACCCAAAAAATTCTGAAAAATTAGGACAACCTAATAAATTTGATTATTAATCTTCTGCAAAAAGAATCAATATTTTTTCGTGCTTCTGTTAAAAACAAAAATTAATTTCCTGGGCGCAAAAGTTTCTGTTTTTCAGCAAGATCAAATCAAGTATCACCATAGGCTATCCCAAAGGTCTTACTTGGCTCAAACACTAATTAAAGCACAAAAACCACATCTAACCAGAGGCTAGATAAATTATTTAATGCAAAACATGACCTAAAAAGTAAGAACAAAAATAAAATTGAGTTGTCTCCCAACAAATGCTATTGTTTAACGCCCCTAGCTAAGCATAAAAACACGAATAAATCTAGGTGTTGTCATATTTGGTATGCAACTCTTCAATCACACACTTATAAGCCTTAGTGGATTCTTCAGTTTTATGAATGATCAAACTTTTAGGCAAGAAATCAAAAAATTAATTCATGACAATTGCTTCCTTAATAATTTCAAAAAATTGGGGTGAACACTTATTGATTTGAGATCTTCGTTATCTTTACTAGAAGATTCACCCTTATTCTTAGGAACGTAAGTAAAGTTGGCAATTTTAGTAGGAGTAAGTTTTTGAGTAGTTTTAACGGAGGAAAAAGCGAAACCCAAATTGGTAATAATATCTTCTATTTTGCCAATTCTAGTAGAATCTTGATCTATCTTTTCGTTAACTATGGGTTCCTTTCCCTAAGATTCTTTAAAGTAACTCCTACCTTAGATCCATATTGAGTAATCTAATTATGAATCTTTTTATCCAAATTTTCAATGAACTCAACGGTAGCAATTTTATTCTCAATAATGTCAAGCCTTTGCATCACATGTTCCAAAGTTAAAACAGTTCCATTGATCAAAAGAGGTGGTGGGCCTAACAAATCTATCATGGCATTGTAAGAATCAAAAGTATGGCTCCCCAAGAAATTCCCTCTAGTATTGGTATCTAGAACATATCTATTCCAAGGAGTAACGCCCACATAAAAATTGTGAAGAAGAACGGCAGTAGATTGCTTTCGAGTATATCTATTTTCAGCATTGCAAATTCTATACCAAGCATCTTTTAAATTGTAACATCCCAAATTTTCAATTTGGAATGTTATACATAGATCATTCATGCATATCATATTTCATTGCATTTTGTTTTGCGATCCTAAAAATCCTAAGAAACTCAAGGACCCACGGAGAGAGTTCGGGATTTCATGATTTTCATATTTGATTTTTTTTTTCATATAATGAAACGGGGATCCTTTTCGGTTTTAATTATTTTTCTCTCCGAAATTTTTTCATATTAAAATATATGAGAGGAGATAATATGACTTCTCCAAAATAAATGAAATATTGGAGGAAAAATATTAAAATCAAATAAATAATTTTATTTGGATTTTATTGTTATTTTATTTGAATTAGAAAAATATGCATTTTTCAAAATTGCATTTTTTAGGCCAAGAAAATGTTTACTTTATTAAATATTCTATTTAGTTGGTGAAAATTTGTTTTGGTATTTTCATATTTTTATTTTATTTTCTAGGATTTGTTTCTGACGAAATCTGTTCAAAAAAAGTCAACGCCTGACTGGGCCGAAGGCCCAGCTGAGCCAGGCCGGCCCGCACCACGCCACCGCTTCTGCCGCTGTGCCCGAGTCCGGCCGGGACACCGGCGAGCTGCCATCGCCGCCTGGGACTCCTCCCGAGGCCGAGCCCCCCTCCTCCTTAAATAGCATCGCCCGCACCCCCTGTACCCCAAGTCGCCGCGCCACCACCCCTCGTCGCAGCGCCGCCGCCCCCAAGTCGCGCTGCGGCCGCCGCAAACCCCGCCACTGCTGCTGCCGAGCCGCGCCGCCACGAACCTCGCGCCTCGCCTCGCCGCACTATCCGCGCAAGCCCACCGGAGCCGCTGCCATTCGCCGGATCTCGCCAGAGTCCGACGCTCGGTTTTTTCGGTTTAGGTAAAACCGATCGGTTTTTTTAGAAACCCTAGACGCATTTTTTTGGTTTTCTCGGCTCAGTTATTTAGCTGATGTTTGTCCGTTCATTTGTTTTAACGAACGCTGTTCTTCAGTTAACCGCAGACAGCGAACGTTCGTTCATTAGCCTCTTCGTCTCGTTTTAATTTTTCCAGGGTTTTTCCGTCATTATTTTCAATCGCGATTTCTACCCTGATCTTCGTTTTAGTTTATCTTTTCGCTCGTTTATCCAAATCAGGTGAAACAAGCGCCTAGATCTTTGTCTCGAAGCCCACTTTCTGTTTAACCAACTTGAATAAGATTTTGGTACTGTAAAATTTTGACTTTAGTCCAGATTAGTAAACGGATCTTGTTTCTTTCGTAGTTTGAGTTTCGTTGCTCCGTTTGATTTGATTCTTTTTGGAAACCGGAGTTCTTCAGTTGAACTTTCTGGTTAGATCTTCTTATTCGAGTTTTATCCGTGCTTCTAATTGAGTGCTTATGTATGCTATTGTTTGATTGTGATAAAATTCCCAAAGTGCGAAGCGTGCTACTACGAGTCTTTAGGATTTGCAGATCGCCAGCAAGGCTAGTAACACATTGATCATACCCCTTTACTACCCAGTTTTTATGCATTAGTTAGAATCCTCACACATTGCATGAGTAGGATCTCTTAACATGTGGGTTTTGGGAAGTAGATGAAGAGGTAGAACCTATTACCTATTTTATTATCAAACCCTTGGGAGTTACTTCTATGTTATTCTTATATTGCCATGCTATGCTCGTAGACATGGTTTGGGTTTGAGTGTATCCATGACAGAGGTGAGCTGTTAATTGATGCTTCAACATAAGGTGGAAACTTTAATACACATCTGGGTGGATTGCTTGTTAGCACCTGGAGAATCCAATGCTATCCTAGGATATCCCAGAGTACCCGTGTGATCATCCTATGGTCCGCCACCCAGGCTCAAAGGGATCATAAGATTATTCATGCTAGAAATTCCGTGTGCAGCCACAAGCTATTATGGGCTCTAACATAGTTGAGTAGTGCTACCTCTTGAGCACTGCGTTGGTTTTCCCTTGAAGGGGAAAGGGTGATGCAGCAAAGCAGCGTAAGTATTTCCCTCGGTTTTTGAGAACCAAGGTATCAATCCAGTAGGAGACGAGGCGCGAGTCACCTCGTACCTACACAAATAAATAAGAACCTCGCAACCAACGCGATAAAGGGGTTGTCAATCCCTTCACGGCCACTTGCAAGAGTGAGATCTGATAGATATGATAATAATAAGATAAATATTTTTGGTATTTTTACGATATAGATTGAAAGTAAAGATCGCAAAATAAAATAGATTGGAAACTTGTATGATGGAGAATAGTGTAATACCCCGGATGTAAGTTGCCATATTTGTAACTCCGACTCTTGCCATTTCCGGCTTTAAGTTATGAGATTTCCCTTCATGGTTGGGTTCTTGTCTTTGTTTTGCATTTTGTTCATGTCATGCTTTTCATATCATGTCATCATGTGCATCTCATTTTGCATACGTGTTCGTCTCATGCATCCGAGCATTTTCCCCGTTCTCTATTTTGCAATCCGACACTCCTATGTGCACCGGTGTACCCCTTTTGTCTCTTTTCGTGACGGGTGTTAAACGTTCTTGGAATGGACCGAGATTTGCAAAGTGGCCTTGGTACACCACTAGTAGACTGCCTGTCAAATTTCGTTCCATTTGGAGTCCATTTGATGCTCCAACGGTTAACCGGGGAACCACAAAGGCCTTTTGTGTGTTGCAGCCCAACCCCCTCCAAAACGGCCCAATAACCCATCCAAACCTCTTCCATGTCACCCGTCGTCGGATCACGATCGTGTGGGCGAAAACTACACCCCATTTGGACACTCCTACCTCCTCCTACCTATAAATATGTGCCCTCCTTGATTTTTCGCGGATGAAACCCTAGCGAAACTTCCCCCGCCGCCACCGGACATGTCCGCGCACCGCCGGACGAATCTCGCCGCCACCCCGCGCCAGTGAGGGCGTGCCATGTGTCCACCGCCGCCTCTCGTGCAGCCGGCCCGCCCGGCCCGAGGCCGGCCCCGCGGCCCATCTCCCCGCCGCCCGCGCTTGCCAGCCGCGCCGCCCGCGCTCACCGCCGCTGCCACTCCGCTCGCCGCCGGCCGCCGCTCCACCGCGCTGCTCCTCACCTCGCTGCGCGCCACCTTGCCGCCCAGCGCCGCCACCTCGTCGACCGCGCTCGAATCCGCTGAGATCCGGCCGGATCCACCCCGGGGCGACCTCGCCGGCGCCGCCCCGCACTTCTCCGACCTTGCCAGAGCATCCCCGTCTCCCGGGCCCTTCTCTATCTCCGACCCGACCCGATCCACCGTTGACTTCCCTCAAGGCCGATTTTCCCACAAAGTCTTTTTCTGCTATGTTTTATGCTCCTGTTCATCATGTCGTAACTCCATGACCGTAGCTCTGTTTCATGCGCATGATATATGACAATGTTCATTGGGAGATGCTCTTCATTTCATTCCATTGTAGCATGCTTGTTTGAGTTCATCTTGATGCCCAAATCATTGATGGAAGAGTGCTATAAAATGTTTACTGCTGCTACTTATCAGTTTATAGTGATTTGTTATTTTTTCACATTTGATGAGTGCTTCATATGGGCATGAGCTCTACATGTGTTTTGATCTATGCCATGCCATATTTACAGAGGTTATTGCCATGTATTTTTGTGATCAATGTGGTTACTAGCACAAGCATGTAAACTAGGCCTCGTGATATTGCTCTTTTTAGGGACTTAGGATTTTGCCAAGTCCTTGTTCTGCTGTTATTTTGATGCCATGTAAACATGATCCTACCATGAGATCCATGCTTGTTTTGAGTATCTTCAGTAAGGGTGTTTTTAACATATGGTTAAGCTCTATCCATACATGCCCCTGTTTGCGATTATGGAGTGCCCTAGCATGTCTTGTTCTTGCTCTACTTTTACTATAAGATGTTCCTGGCAGATTGTTTACATGTTAATCAGTTTTGCCATGGTTGTATGTAGTGATCCATGCATGCTATGAACATGCTCTTGCCATGGTTAGCTTCATGAACATGTCATCTTGCTGATGCTATGCTTGTTTTGTCATGCAATGCTTTGTGGTGAGTGATTTGAGCTCGCAAAGATGCCTTCATAATTCTGTTTATGCCATGCTCTATTTTCTGCTAAGTTTGAAACTGTAAATAAAAATTGCTATGTTTACATGGGTGCCATCATATCTTCTGTGCCTTTCTGTCTCATGGTTAGTAAGAGACTTTTGTTCTATGCATACAGTAAATTCATGCCATGTCTTTGTTTGCTATGATATGTTCCTGTAGCATGTTGTTTGCTTGCTCTAAAATTCTTCCTGATGTTATTTCTGGCAAGTTAGTATTTTCACTAAGTCTGAGAAGCTGATATCTTTTGCACTTTTGCCATGCTTTTTCGAACCTGTTCTTGTGTGATTTAGCCATAGCTCAATGTTCATATTTTGTCACGCATCTTCTGTACATCACTGCCATATACGTTGTTGTTATGTTTGACAGTAGTAGCTTAGTTTTTTGTGGCATTCTAGATGGCATCGTGCTGTTAATCGCAGAATTGTGCCTTTTTTGTTTTGCTTGCCATTTGCAAACCGTGCATCCGTTTCTGGCGATCCTTATATCGATTTCGAACGAAATCATCTCATCTTTCCAGCGGCATACTTGGTTTGCCAAGTTGATGCCTTGATCAATTTTTCCTTCTAGAGCACGCATATGCATTGCATATCATATCTTGCATATCATGCCATGTTTTGCATCATGTTGATTGCGCATTGCACCGTGATTGATTGTTGGTCCTTTGCTTTTCTTCTTGCTTTGGGTAGAGACGGGAGACGAGTACATGATCAAGGAACCTGTTGAGTACGCTAACGAGGATCAAGCTTTCGACAACTCTGAGAACTCTGCAGGCAAGATGACCATACACTCGAAATCACTTCTATCTTTGCTTGCTAGTTGTTCGCTCTATTGCTATGCCGCGTTACCTACCACTTCCTATATCATGCCTCCAATATTGCCATGTCAAGCTTCTAACCCACCTTTCCTAGCAAACCGTTGTTTGGCTATGTTACCAATTTTGCTCAGCCCCTCTTATAGCGTTGCTAGTTGCAGGTGAAGATGATGTTTGTTCCATGTTGGAACATGGATATTGTTGGGATATCATTATTATCTCTTATTTACTTTAATGCATCTATATACTTGGTAAAGGGTGGAAGGCTAGGCCTTATGCCTGGTGTTTTGTTCCACTCTTGCCGCCCTATTTTCCGTCATACCCTTGTTATGTTCCTTGATTTTGCGTTCCTTACGCGGTTGGGTGTTATGGGAACCCCTTGACAGTTCGCTTTGAATAAAACTCCTCCAGCAAGGCCCAACCTTGATTTTACCATTTGCCTACCTACCACCATATACCTTTCCCTTGGGTTCTGCAGACTCAAGGGTCATATTTATTTTAAACCCCCTCCCGAGCCAGTGCTCCTTTGAGTGTTGGTCCAAACCGAGTAGACTGTGGGGCCACCTCGGGGCAACTTGAGGGTTGGTTTTACTCGTAGGATGTCTCATCCGGTGTGCCCTGAGAATGAGATACGTGCGACTCCTATCAGGATTTGTCGGCACATCGGGTGGCTTTGCTGGTCTTGTTTTACCATTGTCGAAATGTCTTGTAACCGGGATTCCGAGACTGATCGGGTCTTCCTGGGAGAAGGAATATCCTTCGTTGACCGTGAGAGCTTGTGATGGGCTAAGTTGGGACACCCCTGTAGGGGTTTGAACTTTTGAAAGCCGTGCCCGCGGTTATGGGAAGATGGGAATTTGTTAATATCCGGTTGTATAGAACTTGACACTTAACTTAATTAAAATGAATCAACCGCGTGTGTAGCCATGATGGTCTCTTTTCGGCAGAGTCTGGGAAGTGAACACTACCTTGTGTTATGCTTGAGCGTAAGTAGCTTCAGGATCACTTCTTGATCACTATTAGCTTCTCGACCGTGCGATGCTTCTCTTCTCGCTCTCTTTTGCGTAAGTTAGCCACCTTATATGCTAGTGCTTGTTGCAGCTCCACCTCACTACCCTTTTCCTACCCTTAAGCTTAAATAGTCTTGATCTCGCGGGTGTGAGATTGCTGAGTCCTCGTGACTCACAGATACTTCCAAACAGATGTAGGTGCCGATGATGCCAGTGCAGGGGACGCTACCGAACTCAAGTGGGAGTTCGACGAGGATTCGGGCTGTTACTATGTTTCTTTTCCGGATGATCAGTAGAGGAGCCCAGTTGGGACGATCGGGGATCTAGCATTTGGGGTGGTCTTTCTTTATTTCGGTTCTGTAGTCGGACCTTTGATTGTACTTTGGATGATGTATGGATTATTTATGTATTGTGTGAAGTGGCGATTGTAAGCCGACTCTTTATCCCTTTCTTATTCAGTACATGGGATGTGTAAAGATTACCCCTCTTGCGATAGACCTACCATGCGGCTATGCCTCTAAGTCGTGCCCCGACACGTGGGAGATATAGCCGCATTGTGGGTGTTACAAGTTGGTAATCAGAGCCTTCCCTGACTTAGGAGCCCCCTGCTTGATCGAATCACTGACGTTGTTGAGTCTAGAAGAAAATGTTTTGAGTCTTAGGATTATATATATCGGAGAGTAGGATTCTTTTTACTCCCCAGTCCCTTCGTCTCTCTGGTTAGGCCTCCTGACGTAGAGTTTTGATTCTTCTCTCCTCAAATTTCACGAAAAAAGTAAGGATCACGCGGGTATCTTGGAATGGTTCCGATGGTTTTGTGACGAGAACATTATTCTTGGTGCCTCCTGACATTTAGGGGTTGTGGCAGTTTCCCTGGGAGTTGAGCTCCGAGGTTTTGTCGTCACAATTTTATTGTTGCAGTTCTGGAATACCTGAGTTCGACGACATCAAAAATCTCTTTTATGCAGTTGTTGGTGAGATAACCTCGACACCACCCACTACTGGGGCGGGAGTTCGGGAGTATTGCCATAACTCATATAACGGATGCTTTTCGAAGGTTGAGGTAAATGATTTCCGAAGGTTTCTTGGTTATGTGTTGAAGGATGGATACAGCTGGATGTAGGATTTGCTAGTTTTGGGTGAGATATTATGCTTCCCATGTATCCCCAACACATGATTGCATAACTAGAAAGTTTCGGGAGTTTTATAGGTGGTAATTCAAGTAGCTCTAGTATTTATTCCCACGAATATTTGGTTTGTGATTGGGTAATCCTTACCAATTATTTGTTCATATCCGTACCTTGTTGATTTATTCTTCTACCTTTATCTAAGTGGCTTCTCAATTTATGGAAGTGTGATGATTTACTTTGGAATTCATTCGTTCATTCTTGTTCGAATGTTAAGGCTTTATGTTGCAATTTCGATCCATTGATTAAGCTCGAATATATGTCTTTCAAGATGCCAACGGATGTCAACCTCTTCAGGATGGCTCCTCCAACGCTTCAGAATCCAGACCCTCCGCCACCACCTCCACCTCCGGAGGCATGGCAAGCTGTCATGGCAGCCACCAATGCCAACACTTAGATGCTTTTGCAACTCTTGCAAGAGTGCAACCAAGGGAAAGGCAACCAAGGAAATCAAGGCCAAGGCAACAATCAGCCTCAGTTCTCTACCCTCAACCAGTTCCTCGCAAACCAACCGAAGTCCTTCAGCAACTATGTCGAGGCCATAGACGCCGACGACTGGCTCGTGGATATCTGCAAACATTTTGAGTGTAGCAATGTCAGGCCTGGGGACTTTGTCAATTTCGCTTCGTTTCAACTCGAAGACCAAGCTGCTGAGTGGTATCAACAATACAGAGATTCCAGAGGAGGTCGTGTGATTACCTGGGATGATTTCTGCCGAGGCTTCAAAACTCATCACATCACACAAAGTGTTGCTAAGAGCAAGCGTGTGGAGTTCCGTGATCTCAAGCAAGGCAGCATGTCCGTGTATCAATACAATATCCAGTTTTAGAAACTCGCTTGCTTTGGTAAATAAGACGTCCCTGATGAAACGAGTATGATTTATCAATTTAGAGGTGGCCTTAGAGAAGATCTGCAATTAGCTCTCGTGCTTCTTGAGCCGACTAAGTATGATGAATTCTACAACATGACTAAAGAAAGAAGCCGCTCAGCTTAAGTGTGAGGATTCTAAGAAGAGAGTCAGGGATGCAGTTCAATCTTCTTCATCACAAGTGGCAGCTAAGCAACAGAAGTTCTGGTTGCCTCCTCCTCCTCTGTTTTGTCAGCCTTATAAGCAGAAGAGCAAAGGTGGCAATGGATTTTCCCACCCACCCAACCCAGGCTATCAGAACAAAGCTCAGTCTCATACTCCAAGGTCAAGTGCTCCTTATCACCGTCCGCTCTCAGAGGTTACTTGCAACAAGTGTCAGCAGAAAGGGCACTATGCAAACAAGTGTTTCAACCAAAGGCGCCTTCTGCCTCCTCCTCCTGTGAGATTTGCCAGCAATGCAGTGGTCAAGCATAATCCCAAGCATGCTAAGGTCAACATGATGAACGCAGCTCGGGCAGAGGATTCTTCAGAAGTGATCATGGGTAACCTTCCAGTTAACTCTATTCCTGCAAAAGTTCTTTTTGATACTGGTGCATCACAATCTTTCATGTCATTCCCATTTGCATCGGAGCACAATGTTGACACAGAGGTTTTGTCCAAAGTCATGCAAGTTGTTTCTCTGGGAAAGCTTATGACTTCTAGTTTGGTTGCTCCCGATGTCTCTATCCAGTTTGGAGACTATAAATTTCTATCCTCTCCAATTGTTCTTGGTGACTCGGATATTGATCTAATTCTCGGGATGGACTGGCTTTCTAAGCACAAGGCTCAGCTTGATTGTGCTGCCAGACAGATTCAATTGACACACTCGTCTGAGGATGTGATCATCTATGCTGCTCATGACGAAACCATTTGACTATTTTCTCTCAATGAGAAGGGCGAGTTGAATGCCATCTCTCAGATTCCAGTCGTTTGTGAATATCAAGACGTCTTTCCAGAAGAGCTTCCGAGAATGCCTCCTCACCGGCCAGTTGAATTCGTTATCGATCTTGAGCCTGGCACGGAACCTGTTTGAAAGCGTCCTTACAAGCTTGGACCAGAGGAGTTGAAGGAGTTGAAGAAACAACTCGATGAACAAGAGCGTATGGGTCTGATCAGACCAAGTTCATCTCCATGGGGTTGTGGTGTTCTTTTTGTCAAGAAGGATGGAACGGAACGACTCTGCATCAACTACCGTTCATTGAACAAGAAAACAATAAAGAACAATTACCCACTTCCGAACATCAATGAGCTATTCGAGCAACTTAAGGGTGCCCAAGTATTCTCCAAGCTTGACCTCCATATGGGTTATCATCAGATTCACATTTGTGAACAAGATATCCCCAAGATAGCTTTCAAAACAAGCTATGGTTCTTATGAATATACTGCCACGTCTTTCGGCCTTGTCAATGCTCCTCCAACGTTCTCTCGCATGATGAACTTCATCTTCAACCCTTACACAAATGATTTCGTCCTGGTGTATCTCGATGATAGTTTGGTCTTTTCCAAGAATAAGGAGGATCATGCCAAGCATTTGAGATTGGTACTTGACAAACTCAGAGAGCATCAATTCTATGCCAAGTTTTCCAAGTGTGAGTTCTGGCTTGACGAAGTTCTTTACCTTGGTCATATCATCTCCGCCAAGGGCATCGCTGTTAATCTTGAGAAGGTGTCTACAATTATGAATTGGGAACCTCCTCAGAATGTCAAGCAGCTCCGCGGTTTTCTTGGGCTTGCAAGGTATTGTCGAAGATTCATTGAGAATTTCTCTAAGATTGCAAAGCCTCTTTCCAACCTCCTCCAGAAGCATGTCAAGTATGTCTAGATGCCTGAATGTGACGTTGGTTTCAACACCCTCAAAGAGAAGCTAGTCACAACTCCTGTCTTGACTCCTTCTAATGAATCCAAGCCTTTTGAAGTTTTGTGTGATACCTCCCTACAAGGTCTCGGTGCTATGTTAATGCAAGATAAGAAAGTTGTGCCTTATACCTCTCGTCGGTTGAAGCCCAATGAAAAGAACTACCCCACTCATGACGTTGAGTTGGCGGTAGTTCTCCATGCATTATTAACGTGGAGACATCTCTTGTTGGGAAGGAAAGTGGACATCTTCACGGATCATAAGAGCCTCAAGTACATCTTCACTCAACCCAACCTCAACCTCAGACAGACTCGTTGGGTCGAAATGATTCGAGAATACAATCTGAGTATTGAATATACTACAGGCAAGGCCAATGTCATTGCGGATGCTTTGAGCAGGAAAGCTTACTGCAACAACTTAATTCTCAAGCCCTTCCAACCGGACCTTTGTGAAGCTTTCCGCAAACTGAATCTCCAAGTTGTTCCTCAAGGCTTTCTTGCCAACCTCCAAGTCTCTCCTACTTTGGAAGATCAAATTTGTGAGGCACAACTCCTGGATTCCATGGTGAAGTAGGTGAAAAATGGGATTGCCAAGAGCCAACCCAAATACAAGTGCTATCACATTGATGACAAAGACACTCTTTTCTTCGAGGATCGAATTGTGGTTCCTAAAGGTGATCTAAGGAAAGTCATTATGAACGAGGCGCACAATTCCCTTCTATCCATTCATCCTGGAAGTATGAAGATGTACCATGACCTCAAGCAGTCATATTGGTGGACTCGAATGAAGCGAGAAATCGCTCAATTCGTGAATGAATGTGATGTCTGTAGAAGGGTGAAAGCAGAACACCAACGGCCAGCTGGTCTCCTCCAACCTCTTGCTATTCCAGAATGGGAGTTTGACCATATTGAGATGGACTTTGTGACTGGATTTCCCAAGTCCAAGCGTGGAAATGATGCTATCTTCGTTGTCATCGACAAGCTCACTAAAGTGGCTCATTTCCTTCCAATCAAAGAATCTATCACAGCAGCTCAGCTGGCAAAGCTATACACCTCCAGGATTATATCCTTGCACGGCATTGCACAATTGATATCTTCAGATCATGGAAGCATCTTCACTTCTAAGTTCTGGGACTCCTTCCAGAAGGCCATGGGCACCAATATACGGTTCAGCATAGCCTTCCATCCTTAAACTAGTGGCCAAGTCGAGCGAGTCAATCAAATTCTTGAAGATATGCTCAGGGCTTGTGTCATTTCCTTTGGTATGAAGTGGGAAGATTGTCTTCCATATGCTGAGTTCTCCTACAACAACAGGTTCCAACTGAGTTCGGGCAAGGCCCCATTCGAAATTCTCTATGGAAGAAAGTGTCATACTCCTCTCAATTGGTCAGAGACTGGTGAACACCAACTTCTTTGCAATGACTTAATCACAGAAGCTGAAGAAATGTGTAAAGTCATCCGTGAAAATCTCAAAGCTGCGCAATCGTGCCAGAAGTGTTACTATGATAGCAAGCACTGTGACTTGGCTTTCGAGATCGAAGACCATGTCTACCTCTGCGTCTCTCCAATGAAAGGCACTCATCGCTTCGGTATCAAAGGGAAGCTTGCCCCTAGATACATGGGTCCTTTCAAGATCATTGGCAAAAGAGGCGACCTCGCCTATCAACTTGAGCTTCCTCCAACTTCGGAAACGTGCATGATGTGTTTCACATATCACAGCTTCGCAACTGCTTCAAGACTCCTAAGCGCACCATCAACTTCGAAGAGATTGATCTCCAAGAATACATGTCTTATCATGAGCATCCCGTTGCTATTCTTGAAAAAACTGAGCGCAAGACTCGCAACAAGTCTATCAAATTCCTGAAAGTGAAGTGGTCACACCATTCTGACCGAGAAGCCACCTAGGAATGCGAGGCCCTCCTCCGTTCTGAATATCCGGAGTTCTTTCAGTCCTAGATCTCGGGACAAGATCCTCTTGTAGTGGTGGAGTGTTGTAACACCCAGGATGTAACTTGCCATATTTGTAACTCCGACTCTTTCCATTTCCGGCTTTAAGTTATGAGATTTCCCTTCGTGGTTGGGTTCTTGTCTTCATTTTGCATTTTGTTCATGTCATGCTTTTCATATCATGTCATCATGTGCATCTCATTTTGCATACGTGTTCGTCTCATGCATCCGTGCATTTCCCCGTTGTCCATTTTGCAATCCGACACTCCTACGTGCACCGGCGTACCCCTTTTTGTCTCTTTTCGTGAGCAGGTGTTAAACGTTCTCGGAATGGACCGAGATTTGCCAAGTGGCCTTGGCACACCACCTGTAGACCGCTTGTCAAATTTCGTTCCATTTGGAGTCTGTTTGATGCTCCAACGGTTAACCGGGGAACCGCAAAGGCCTCTTGTGTGTTGCAGCCCAACACCCCTCCAAAACGGGCCAATAACCCATCCAAACCTCTTCCATGTCCTCCGTCTCGGATCACGATCGTGTGGGCAAAAACTACACCCATTTGGACACTCCTACCTCCTCCTACCTATAAATATGTGCCCCTCCCTGATTTTTCGCGGATGAAACCCTAGCAAAACTTCCCCCGCCGCCACCGGACATGTCGTCGCGCCGCCGGATGAATCTCGCTGCCGCCCCGCGCCAGTGAGGGCGTGCCACGTGTCCACCACCGCCTCCCGCGCTGCCGGCCCGCCCGGGCCCGAGGCCGGCCCCCGTGGCCCCCCGCCGCCCGCCTCACCGTCGTCGCCGCCCCGCTCGCCGCCGGCCGCTGCTCCACCGCGCCGCTCCTCACCTTGTCGTGCGCCGCCCAGTGTCGCCCCCTCGTCGACCGCGCCCGGATCCGGCAAGATCCGGCCGGATCCGCCATGGAGCAACCTCGTCGGCGCCTCCCCGCACTTCTACGACCTCACCAGAGCATCCCCGCCGCCCGGGCCCTTCTCTGTCTCCGACCCGACCCGGTCCACCGTTGACTTCCATCGAGGTCGATTTTCCCACAAAGTCTTTTTCTGCTATGTTTTATGCTCCTGTTCATCATGTCGTAACTCCATGACCGTAGCTCTGTTTCATGCGCGTGATATATGACAATGTTCATTGGGAGATGCTCTTCATTTCATTCCATTGTGGCATGCTTGTTTGAGTTCATCTTGATGCCCAAATCATTGATGGAAGAGTGCTATAAAATGTTTACTGCTGCTACTTATCAGTTTATAGTGATTTGTCATTTTTTCACATTTGATGAGTGCTTCATATGGGCATGAGCTCTACATGTGTTTTGATATATGCCATGCCATATTTACAGAGGTTATTGCCATGCATTTTTGTGATCAATGTGGTTACTAGCACAAGCATGCAAACTAGGCCTCGTGATATTGCTCTTTTCAGGGACTTAGGATTTTGCCAAGTCCTTGTTCTGCTGTTATTTTGATGCCATGTAAACATGATCCTACCGTGAGATCCATGCTTGTTTTGAGTATCTTCAGTAATGGTGTTTTGAACATATGGTTAAGCTCTATCCATACATGCCCGTGTTTGCGATTATGGAGTGCGCTAGCATGTCTTGTTCTTGCTCTACTTTCACTATAAAATGTTCCTGGCAGATTGTTTACATGTTAATCAATTTTGCCATGGTTGTTGTTAGCGATCCATGCATGATATGAACTTGCTCTTGCCATTGTTAGCTTCATGAACATGTCAGCTTGCCACTACTAGGAAAAGGGCTATAGATGGAATGGACACTAATGGCGCACCTGTCATGTGGTGCGCCACTACTATATAGCAGTGGCGCACCATGTGCTGGTGCGCCATTAGTGTGGAAGACACTAATGGCGCACCTGGCACATGGTGCGCCACTAGTAACAAATTTTTTTATTATTTTTCCGAACATACTAATGGCGCATCACTGCATGGTGTGCCATTACTAGTGCTAACTAGTAATGGTGCACCGGCCACACAGTGCGCCACTACTGTTGTTTTTTTTTATTCTTTTTTTTTGCAAAACTACTAATGGCGCACCGTAGCGTAGTGCGCCATTACTAGTTTAAACTAGTAATGGCGCACTATGCCACGGTGCGCCATTAGAATATATATATATATATATATATATATATATATATTTTGCAAAACTTCTAATGGTGCATCAGCAGTAGGTGCGCCATTAGTATGTTGGGTTACTAATGGCGCATGGCTGTGTGGTGCGCCATTAGTAACCTGGGACCAGCTAGATATTTTGGACAGCCACACCTACACACTCACTTTCCCCACTTCATTCCCTCCACCTCCTTCTCCAAGCTTGTCGGCTGCCTCCTCCTCCTCACCTCATTTGCACCATAGATTCATCAAAATTAAGTGGTGAAATTACCTTTTTTGATAGGTAAGTAAGGGGAAAGCTATCTTCATGTTGTAGATCTACTTTTTTTCTCCCTAGCTCGCTCCAACAACGTGCACATGCACTTTTTGTGGCCTAGCTAGATCTATGTATGTTCATGGTGTTGCATATGTTTGTGGTGTTGCATATATGTTTGTGTTTCCAGGTACCGGTATTTGAAATGCGATAGTTGTCAATATTTTGCCGGAATGTTGATTCATTTCCGTTTCGGCGAGAATTTTGGCACTATGCATTCTTTTTGGTTCTATTTTTAGGGAAAGTCATGCCAAATTTTTTCTTGGTTCTAAAATATCGTTTTGCTCTACCCCGCAGGCGACCATGGTCCGCACGATGACTGAAGGCATCGTGAATAGGTTTTTGAGCTCCGTGAAGGCCGAGATGCTTCAAAAGAATGAGAAGGAGATAAGATGTCCGTGTCGAAGATGCAAGCTGAAGAGCCTTATTGCGGACCCGGATTCCGGGCAGGTGCGGGACCACCTGCTCTTGCGTGGTTTCATGGATGGCTATCAGTGGCAAGGTGATGAAGATGACTATGTAGTCGTCCATGGGGGCCGGGCAAGAAATGAGGAAGGGCAGCAAGACAACCACCGCGGCTCGGGCAGGCGAGAAGACGAAGAATCTCCAGGACATGATCACGACGGTGATGTTGTACACAGTCATCATGTAGAAGATGCCGGACATGATGATGAAGAAGATGCCGGAGTAGACGAAGGGCATGATCATGAAGATGAAGATGTCGGCGGAGCAGACGACGATGGACCATCGATGGGCTGGGTGCAGGACCCTCATATTCAAGAGCTGCTTCTCAAGTAGACGGATAACGCAAGAGCTGCCGCCCGAGAGAAAGCCAAGCTGGATCAACTGGAGCTAGACGCAGTTACTCCATTGTATGAAGGATGCAGGCCCGAGGATACCCGCCTGAAAGTAACGCTCATGGCTTTGGAGATGAAGGTAAAACACAAAATGACCGACAGATGCTTCGACGAGAACATGTCATTCTGGCACGAATGTCTTCCCAAGGGGAACAAGTGCCCGACCAGTTTCGAGGAGGCGAAGAAAATCGTGTGTCCTCTGGATTTACCGCACATGAAATACCATGTGTGCATGAACAATTGCATCATTTATCGGAATGAGGATGCAGAGTCTACCATATGTCCGGTGTGCGGCGTCACTCGATACAAGAAGAGGAAGAAAGCTCCTCGAAAAGTGGTGTGGTACTTTCCGATCACTCCTCGTCTGCAGCGGTATTTCGCGGACCCTAAGGTAGCAAAGCTCCTGCGTTGGCCCGCGGATAGGGAGGAGAAGAAGCAAGAAGATGACGCAAATGATCCGGAGATAAATAAAAAAGACAAGATGCTGAGTCACCCAAAGGATGCGAGTCAGTGGCAAGTGTTGAACTTCGAACACCCAGAATTTGGGAAGGATCCAAGGAACATTGTGCTGGGCGCGAGCACCGATGGAGTCAATCTGTTTGGCAGCCAGAGAAGCACACATAGCACCTGGCCTGTGTTTGTGTGGATGTACAACCTTCCCCCTGGTTGTGCATGAAGAGGAAGTACATTCACATGAGTATGCTAATTGAAGGGCCAAAACAACCAGGGAACGACATCAATCTGTATCTAGGGCTGCTGAAAGAGGAGCTAGACACGCTGTGGAAAACACCAGCCAATACGTGGGACGCCGCAGAGAAAGAATATTTCCCTATGAGAGCTGCACTACTCACGACGGTGCACGACTATCTCGGTTACGGATATCTCGCGGGGCAGGTGGTCCACGGATTATCTGGATGCATCAGGTGCATGGATGACACAACGTATCGCCAGCTAGATAGAGATCCCGGGTCTTCGAAAACCGTGTTCATGGGACTCGAAGGTGGCTTCGCGACGATGACCCGTGGAGGAAACACAAGGATCTGTTTGATGGTGAAACTGAACCCCGAAGACGCCCGTGTACGAGGAGCGGCGAGGAAATAGACCAGCTGTTGAAAAATTGGAAAGATGGCCCACTGCCGGGAAAGAAGCAAAAGGCACCAGAGCCGGGAAAGAAGCGAAAGGCGCCAGAGCCGCTGCTGAAGGTATGGAAAACGAGGTCTGTTTTCTGGGACTTGCCGTACTGGAAGATCCACCATGTGCCTCACAGCCTTGATGTCATGCATATCACGAAGAACGTGTGCGAGAGTCTGCTTGGTACCCTGCTCAACATGCCAGAGAGGACCAAAGATGGGCCGAAAGCAAGGGTAGACTTGAAATCAATGGGCATCAGGGAGGAGCTTCACGCTGATGATGATGATGATGATGATGATGCGAAGCAGGACACGGAAAGTCGTCGCAAAGGCAAAAAGGCCAATAAGACCGGAAATGACTACCCTCCCGCGTGCTTCACTATAAGTCAGGAGGAGATCGAGCAGTTTTTCACCTGCCTCGTAGGAGTTAAACTTCCTTACGGTTACGCGGGGAAGATAAGCAGATACTTAGACCCAGCGAAGCAGAAGTTCAGCGGGATGAAGTCTCACGACTGTCACGTGCTGATGACACAGATATTTCCAGTTGCAATCCGTGGGATCATGGACGCGCACGTCTGTGAAACGCTATTTGGCCTATGCAACTTTTTCGACGTCATCTCTCGGAAGTCGGTTGGCGTGAGGCAACTCAGAAGGCAACAGGAAGAGATCGTGGTGATACTATGCGAGCTTGATATGTACTTCCCGCCCGCATTCTTCGATGTTATGGTGCATCTGCTGGTCCATATCATGGAGGATATCATCCAACTCGGGCCGACGTTCCTGCACAACATGATGCCGTTTGAAAGGATGAATGGTGTCATCAAAGGATACGTTCGCAACATGTCACGTCCAGAGGGAAGCATAGCCAGGGGCTTTCTGACCGAAGAGTGCATCTCCTACTGCACGAATTATCTAGGCATCGAGGACCCCGTTGGTCTGTCTGTCAACAGGCACCTCGGCAGGCTCGCTGGATGGGGTCACCGTGAGGGTCGCCGCGAAATGCATGTCGACTTCGAGGGTCGACTCGCCGACTTTGAAAGAGCAAACCTAGTCGCGCTACAACACATAGACGTGGTCGATCCTTGGGTGGTAGAGCACAAAACCTTTATTGAGAAGACGTACAATGACCGAGGCCAACAGAGGGCGTACGGAGATATAATCAAAGAGCACAACTCATGTTTCACGTGTTGGTTCAAGCAGAAGCTTCTGTCGTACCCTTTACATGAGGATTCTTCCGCGGAAGAACAACTCATATTCGCCTTGTCACAGGGCGCCGAGCACAACCTGATGACCTATGAGGCGTACGATATCAACGGCTACACATTCTACACCGAGGACAAGGACATGAAGAGCGATGGTTATCAGAACTCCGGGGTAACGATGGAATCCTACACCGGTAACGACAAGGACAGATACTACAGAAGGATCGAGGAGATCTGGGAGCTGAGCTACGCTGGAGAGAAGGTCTCGATGTTCCGTGTCAGATGGGCCAAGAGTGTCCTAAAAGAAGACCGGTATTTCACCACCATGGTTATACCCGAAGCCAAATCCAAGACCGCGGGCGCAAATGTCACCGCGAAAAATGAGCCATGGGTACTGGCTTCCCAAGTGGACCAATGCTTCTTCATTACCGACCTGTCAAAGCCCAGTCGTGTTGTCGTGAGGAGAGGCAAAAGGAAGATCATTGGAATGGATGGAGTGGCCAATGAGCAAGACTTCGACAAGTACGGCGACCCGAAGATCGGACATGACAACGACGATGAAGTAGCAGTATACACCGCAAGAAGAAGTAGGACCACCCTACCTAAAGGACGTCCGTTCCACAGAAGAACTCCATTTGCAAAAAAGAAGGGCAAGAAGATTGTGAGCAGATAGCTAGCTAAGATCGATTGTATTTAAATCGTAGCCTTCATTTCTCGATTGTATTTCATGGGCACTTTTTGAACTCATGAATGTTTTTTAAATTTCATGGACACTCGATCTCGATCCCCCTCCATCTCGATCGCTATCCCACCTTGCCAGATCCGGCCCCCCTCGCCGCCGAGCACCCCCCGCACCATCTCCCCCGCTCCACCGGCCGCCGCCGCCGACCCCCCGCACCCTCCCCCACTCCACCTCCGCCGACGACCCACCGCACCCTCCCCCGCTCCACTGGCCGCCGCCGCTGACCCCCCGCACCCTCCCCCACTCCACCGCCGCCGACGACCCACCGCACCCTCCCCAGCTCCACCGGCCGCCGCTGCCCACCCCCGGCCCGCACCCTCCCCCACTCCACCATCGCCGACGACCCACCGCACCCTCCCTCGCTCCACCGGCCGCCGCCGCCGACCCCCGGCCCGCACCCTCCCCCACTCCACCGCCGCCGACGGCGCCCCGCACCCTCCCCGGCCCGCTCCACCGTCACAAATGAATGCAACTAAAATTGCAAAAAAACAAATTTGATTATATTTTCAAATAACAAATTTGATGATATTTTCAAATAATAAATTTGATGATATTTTTTCATATTCATAAATATTTTCAAATAACAAATTTGATGATATTTTTTTTAAAATTATTACTGTTTTTATAAAAAATATTACTATTATGATTTAAACAAGTTTGAACATATTTAAACACAAATAAATATCAAACATCATTTTAAATGCATAAAAACAAAAATTGGGGAGCCTGGGAATCGAACCCAGGACCTCCTAGTGTGTGTGCTACGTGCTGACTAGTCGGGCTAGTGGGCGTGTTCTAATGGAGATAGGGTTAGGTGGAATATAACCTGACCAGTCGGGCTAGTAATTAAAACAAAATTCTTATGGCGCACCAGGGGGATGCACCATTAGAATCGTCGTACTTATGGCGCACTAGGGGGAGGTGCGCCATTGCTAACCCTCCCCCATTCCACCTATTTCCCTCGCACTGTGGCCTCCCTCCCTCCCTCGCCAGATCCCCCACTCGACCCCAGCCGTACGCCGCCACCCCCTCCGTCCGCCGCGCATGCATGCCGTCGGCGACGTCGATGTCGTTGTGGTCTTGCGCTGCCCCGACCCCCGTGGGACTCCACCCCCGCCGGCCCCGCGCCCCCCGAACGGGATCGGCCGATCGCGCGCCGCCCGCTCCTCTCCTATCCTCCTCCCTCCGACGAGCGAGGGTCTCCTCCGGCCCCTGCAGCAGCCGGCGAGAGCGGCCCCGACGCACCCACACCGCCTGCCCCTGCCGTCCTCCACCACCGGCCCCTACTCTCCTTTGACCGTGGCGAGCAAGGACCCGTACGAGCTCGGACCCCGACCCCGACCCCTTCACCGACCCCGACCCCTCCGGCGACCAGGTACCTCTCCTCCTTCCTCCTTCCTTCCTCTCTCCACCATTCCCCATTCCCTCCCTCCCTCCTCTCGACTGTGGCAGTCTATGGTTGCAAGATTGGGGAGGGCCTCCTCCTTCCTCCTTTTCCACTTCTGGTGGCAACATCTTCAACCCTCCGTCTTTTTTTCATTTTTGTTAGTTTGATTATCTGTAAATTGATGTGCCATGACCCAGTAGAGGCACATCCGAATTTTGTGTTTATTTTTCTCACCCCAAATTGCATCCCATGACCCAGTAGACTAGTACAGATGACATGACATGACCTAGTGCACTAGTAGACATGTCATGGAAAATTTCACCACCATTCTGTACCATGGTATTTTTGTGATATGTAGTTTTTGATCTGGTTCAGAACTGGTAGGGGTATTCTAGGGCTGATGCATTGATTATGCCTTTGAGGCAGTTAGTTAACCTCTCACCTATGTTCATGCAGGGATATTATTCTTGGAAAAGCCACTGTTGGTGACGGAATAGAAAGATAAGCAGGTACCTATCTTTAGTCCCAATCTAACAGGGTAGTCCATGGATTCAAACTAGCTAAAGGAGATTCAAACTGCCGAACCTTTAGGTTAACAACTCAACACAAACCAATCCATGAAAGCAAAAACTCAACACAAACCAAGTGCATTATTTTTGTGACTGTTTTCATGTTTGCAGAACCAATATTTTTGTGCCAACAATCAGTTTACTCCCTCATGCCAACAACCACTCATTTTTCAGTTAACTCCTTACAGTTCAGATCATATTTTGATTGTCAACAATAGTGGACTTTTAAGGCTTTTTTAGAGGCAATACTAGTGGATATTAGGCATTTTTACAGGCAATAATAGTGGAATTTTAGACTTTTTTTGGAGGAGTGTGTTTCATGCTGGCCTACAGTGATGAATTAGTCAGAATTGTGTATGATTGTGCTTAAAGTAGATAATCTAAAGATACAGACAAAATAATTAGGGGAGCATGTGTGAATCTAAAGTATATTGTCAACTTCCAACATTTGCTCTATTGTCCATGTGGTTGAAGCAATGAAGTTGAGTGTGTCATTCTTGAGCTGAAATAGAACTTGAGAGCCTGTACAGTGATTATATGCAGTGAACAGAAATTGACAGGTTTTCTTGACTGAATTCAATCCTGTACAGTGAATATATGCAGTCAATATACAGTCATTGTAATTTTTGGGAGTAATTTTTGGTGTCAAATCACTCAAGCAGTAACTGCATTTTCAAACTGAACTTGACACAATACTATTCAGTTAATTTGCTTGGAGAGTAGTATGTATGCTCATCACTTTATGTATGGTGTTATGCCCTGTTATCTCTGTTCACTTGACTAATGAAGCACTAGGATCATCCATGGTACAAGTTCACCTGTGAACACTTGAAATTAGTCAGGACATCCCGTACTGATAGATGTAAATTGTGTCCAGTAGGCTTTGAAGCACCGGGTTTTCCTGTTTCTAACTCTGAATCTGATATAAACCATACTGTTGGCATAAGTGGTCTTTTGTATATGTGTTGATGCTTTGTTAATATAAAGCTATAGATGATGTTGTACTTGTGATGATGCTACTTGTGATCTTCTGAAATGACCCATTGGTGACTTCATTACGCGGGGATAATGATATTGCAGGTACCCCGAGAGGCCCTTGAGTTTGCCGGAATGTCGATTAACTTTCGTTCCGGCAAATTCGAGTACTCCATATGTCCTATTTTCAGCAAAGGTCATGCTGAAATTTTCCGTGAATTTTAGCATGACTTTGCTAAAAATAGGACATATGGGGTACTTGCGACTAATGCATGGGTCGGGGTATCTTAGTACTTAGTTAAGTAGGATCAACTGCCCCGCCATTCTTGCTGCATAGGTGGCAATAGAGCCAAGTGATTAGTGCCAAGTGATTAGGCCCAACCTAGGGTGCCTCGGCATCGATAAACCCTAAATGATGAAAACTTAACTTAGCATTTAGGGTGCCTCAGCGTCGACAAACACTAAATGATGAAACCTTGGCTTCTATAGGGTGCCTCAGTGTCGATGAGAACCTAAATGATGTACACTTAGGCTTTTAGGGTGCCTCGGCGTCGACAAACCCTAAATGATAAAAGCTTAGCTTTTAGGATGCCTCGGTGTCGACAAACCCTAAATGATGACACCATGATCTTGTTCCTTGACAATAACCAACTTTTTGACCAAACGTTTTTCATATTTAGAGCGAAACATGGCCCACAACGATGAGGCCGGCTGTTCGGGTGGCAAGCAATTCTAGGAGTTGTCCCAGGAGATGGAGGAACAACCTCACCGCTATGAGGACGCCGCGGAAGACACCGATCCTGACTACACAACCCCTAGTGGCGTCGGGGATGACACCACTGATGGTGCCGCCGAGGATGCCACCAC
This sequence comes from Triticum aestivum, assembly GCF_018294505.1. Taxonomy (NCBI): domain Eukaryota; kingdom Viridiplantae; phylum Streptophyta; class Magnoliopsida; order Poales; family Poaceae; genus Triticum; species Triticum aestivum. Next base: position 409,446,940 of record NC_057800.1, read on the forward strand.
TGATGATGGCGGCACACACACAGATGGTAGCCAACCGAGTAAGCAACAGAAGGACCGGCGCCCGAACGCGCTCCGCACTGTCAAGGAGGAATTTACTCAAGTGGACTCCGACGGGCATCCAACGGAGCCCAAACATATAGTCAAGGGGTACTCGGTTCAGCTTGGTTGCATTCTCCGGAGCACCGTCTCGATCAACACCGAGAACCTTAGGCATAAGGACCGAGGGAATTTGCGCAACCTCCTCTTCACGAAGCTGCACGAACGATACAAGTTCCCCGTTGAATTTGAAAACACACGCCTCTCAGGGAATAAAGTGAACAGTGTCGCCCTCACGAGGATGAGCACGGCCCTGTCTACTTGGATAAGCGCGGTGAAGAGAATGATTGAGAAAGGTGATAGTTATGAGAAGATCAAGGCGAAAAATCCTTCAATCAGTGAAGAGGACTACAAGGAGTTCAAGATCAAGTGCGAGAGCCCCGCAACCTCCGAATCAAGTCAGTGGGGGAAAGAAATGCGGGAGTTGAACTTAGGGGAATACAAACTCGGTCCCGGCGGTTACAGAGTGGCGGAGCCTATATGGGACAAGGAGGACGCGGAGCGTGCCGAGCAAGTCCTACCGCCCCGCTTCGAGAAATACAGCACTGACAAGCACACCAGGAACTATGTTAGGGCCTGGTACAAGGAGGACCCGATAACAAAGGAGCTTACAACGAATCCGAAGACCAGGGCGCTTGAGCTTGTTCTGGCGAAGGAGACTGAAAGCAGTAGCGAGGGGTCATCTCAAAGCACCCCTGCTTGGGACAGCACTCTAAATAGGGCGTTGAACATAATGAAAAACAAGGACAAGCTCACTAAGCCGTCGTCAGCTGGTCGTGTGGCCGGCAAAGGCTTGTCCACAAAATGGTCGTCATACTATACCGCTGGTGGGCGAAAGGAGAAAAAGACCAGCTCGGAAAGCCAATCGCGCGAGGTTGAAGCACTCAAGGCACAAGTGGCGCGAATTCCAGAGATTGTCCAAGAGCACGTGCAACAACAACTGGGATCGACGCTCACCGGCATTATGCCTACCTTGATTCATGGGATAACGACGTGGATTGCGGGTGGCCAACAGGGGCCGCCCCTGATTCCCAGCTTCACGGCCAGCAACTCACACAACGCGCAGGCGGCACCATTAGTGTCTCCGGCGGCGGTGGTATTGGTATCTCTGACGCCAGCATGGCCGGCATTGGAGCTTAATGCATCCGGGTGTACGCCGGCCGGCACCTCGCCAGCAAGAGGCCCCTTCGTCAGTTGCACGCCCGCCGTTGGCGGTGCCTCGACATTAGGCGAGTTCGACGCCATCATCATGGTAACTAATTAAGCCTCTCGGCCGAGGACTTCATCTCCTTGCCTTTGACTGGGCATCCCTGACGCCCTTCACCTAAGGATATCTCGAGGATGGTGCATGTGGCGGGTAGGGCAATGCTACCGACAAATATGCTCAATGTTGCAACCGGTGCTATGTGGAGTCTTCATGACAGTGTTCTTTCTTTGGAGAAGCGGCGTCTCAGATAGAATGATGTGGCATACCCGGTTTTCGTGGCCAAGGTGCCAGAGGGCAAGGGCTTTGTGGATGGCGCCATCGGGGGTACGATCGTCCTGCGGTTTGATGACATCTTTGCTATGTTTAACCTTCATCCGCTGCACTACACCTTCGTTCGGCTATTTTCGCTGAGTATGGAGATGCGGATCATTAGAGACAAGACCCCGGACATCGTGATAGTCGACCCCTTCTACATGCATGCCAAGCTCTTGGGCAGCGTTGGGGACCACCAAGTTGCGAGTTCACACCTCGAAGACGTCATTCTGGCAAACCCAGATAAGGATAACTTCCTCATGGCTTACTTTCCCGAGTAAGTCATCCCTTAACCACCCCATAACATATGATTTCTTAGATTTTGATCGTTCTTTTTTTTCTAACATTCCGTGTTCTATGTAGTGACACACATTGCACACTCATCCTCTTAAGCCCAAAATATTCCATGGCCACGTATTTCGGCCCGAACCGTGACTCCAAGATGGACTACACAAATATCAAGAAAGTTCTTGATGATGTTCTCCCCGGCTACACCAAATCTGGAGGCACCTTCACCAGGCCAGTTCGTAGGTACGGCAAGCACGTGTTTGCCCACAATACTAAGTTCTGCTGCGTCAAGCAGCCGCCTGGCGGTCAGAAGGATGCCTACTACGCCCTCCATCACATGCAGGCGATCGTAAGGGACCATCATCACCTTCTACTACCAGATAATCTCAAAGATTGGGCCGCGAGCTTGTCGGCAATCCAGGACACGGACATCAGACAAGAATTCTTTCGCATCCAGTCAGAGTTTGCGGACATCATCCATCAAGATGTCCTTCATACCTCGGGGCAGTTCTACCTCAGATATCAACCGTCCAACAGTGAGATAGACAGAACGCTACAAATGCAGGCTGACAACGCCCATGATTTCATGACCATCACGACAGACTACGACTTCATCCACGCTCCGGTCCCATGAGTCGAGTCGACAGTAGCGATGCTATGTGTAGTTCTGAAACATTGATTGGCTCGTGTTGTAATTAAACTTTAATGAACTTGTATGTCTCTTTGGTTTGGACAGTTGTTCAACTTAGATGTAATCGATGCTATTTATTAGTAGGACCATGAATCGTGCTATTAATGTCTTGCTTTTCTCTTCCGACCCTTTTGTTGCATACTTATATATTGCTTATGTATTGTCTGTTGTTTGGCTTGTGCATAGAGATGCCGTCATATGTCGTGTACAAGGGTAACGTTCCCGAAGTCTATGACGACTGGAAGGAGTGTCGGAGACAGGTTCACCGTTTCAGCGGTAACAGTTACAAAGGGTACACCACTAGGGCGGAGGCGGAATCTAGATACACCCGCTATCTAGCAGGAGAGAGGAGGGAGCGTTGGAGGAACCGGATGAAGACCAGTTTCATTGCGATGATGCTCATCGTGATGACCGCAGCTCTCTTCTATGTGATGGTAGTTTAGATGATCGATATCGACTTGTAATGTGAAGACAAACTCGCTACTCGCGGTCTCGAGACTTGTAATGTTCTATCTTTGTTCGGTCTTTTGAATTCGGAGACTAATATGATGAATTGTATTCGGAGACTAATCTTCTATTGTATTTGATGAATCTGTTGTTGCTGTGTGCTGTTGTCTAAATTCTGTACAATAATATATTTTGTAACCTGTGAAAATATCAGAAATGAAAAAAAAATCCGTAATATTCATACTAGTGGCGCACCACACAAGACACTAATGGCGCACTGTGATAATCACACTAATGGCGCATCACCCACTGGTGCGCCATTAGTATGCCAAAGCACATGGGTACATATGGCCCCCTGGGAGGCATTCTAATGGCGCACTGTGGGCTATACTAATGGCGCACTACATGGTGTGCCATTAGAACACCAGATACTAATGGCGCACCGGTGGTGCGCCATTAGAATTTAATTCCAATGGCGTGATGCTAGTGGCGCACCAGTAGTGCGCCATTAGTAGGCAAAACTGGTGCGCCACTAGCATGCCTTTTCCCAGTAGTGTGCTGATGCTATGTTTTTTTGTCATGCAATGCTTTGTGGTGAGTGATTTGAGCTCGCGAAGATGCCTTCATAATTCTATTTATGCCATGCTATGTTTACATGGGTGCCATCGTATCTTCTGTGCCTTTTTGTCTCATGGTCAGTAAGAGACTTTTGTTCTATGCATATAGTAGATTCATTCCATGCCTTTGTTTGCTATGATATGTTCCTGTAGCATGTTGTTTGCTTGCTCTAAACATTGCTTCCTGATGTTATTTCTGGCATGTTAGTATTTTCACTAAGTCTGAGAAGCTGATATCTTTTGCACTTTTGCCATGCTTGTTTGAACCTGTTCTTGTGTTATTTAGCTGTAGCTCAGCGTTCATGTTTTGTGAATCATCTTGTGTACATCACTGCCTTATACTTTGTTGTTATGTTGGAGTGCAGTAGCTTAGTTTCTTGTGGCATTCTAGATGGCATCGTGTTGTTAATCGCAAAATTGTGCCTTTCTATTTTTGCTTGCCATTTGCAAACCATGCATCCGTTTCCGGTGACCCTTATATTGATTTCGACCGAAATCATCTCATCTTTCCAGCGGCACACTTGGTTTGCCAAGTTGATGCCTTGATCAATCTTTCCTTCTGGAGCACGCATATGCATTGCATATCATATCTTGCATACCATGCCATGTTTTGCCTCATGTTGATTGTGCATTGCAGAGTGATTGATTTTTGGTCCTTTGCTTGTGTTCTTGCTTTGGATAGATCCAGGAGACGACTACGTGATCGAGGAACCTGTTGAGTACGCTAACGATGATCAAGCTTTCGACAACTTTGAGAACTTTGCAGGCAAGATGACCGTACCCTCGAAATCACTTCTATCTTTGCTTGCTAGTTGTTCGCTCTATTGCTATGTCGCGTTACCTACCACTTCCTATATCATGCCTCCCATATTGCCATGTCAAGCCTCTAACCCACCTTTCCTAGCAAACCGTTGTTTGGCTATGTTACCGCTTTTGCTCAGCCCCTCTTATAGCATTGCTAGTTGCAGGTGAATATGAAGTTTGTTCCATGTTGGAGCATGGATATTGTTGGGATATCATTATTATCTCTTATTTACTTTAATGCATCTATATACTTGGTAAAGGGTGGAAGGCTCGGCCTTATGCCTGGTGTTTTCTTCCACTCTTGCCGCCCTAGTTTCTATCATACCAGTGTTATGTTCTTTGATTTTGCGTTCCTTACGCGATTGGGTGTTATGCGAACCCCTTGACATTTTGCTTTGAATAAAACTCCTCCAGCAAGGCCCAACCTTGGTTTTACCATTTTCCTACCTACCACCATATACCTTTCCCTTGGGTTCTACAGACTCAAGGGTCATCTTTATTTTAAACCCCCCCCCCCCCCCCCGGGCCAGTGCTCCTCTGAGTGTTGGTACAAACTGAGTAGACTACGGGGCCACCTTGGGGCAACTTGAGGGTTGGTTTTAGTCGTAGGATGTCTCATCCGGTGTGCCCTAAGAACGAGATACATGCGACTCCTATCGGGATTTGTCGGCACATCGGGTGGCTTTGCTGGACTTGTTTTACCATTGTCAAAATGTCTTGTAAGCGGGATTCCCACACTGATTGGGTCTTCCTGGGAGAAGGAATATCCTTCGTTGACCATGAGAGCTTGTGATGGGATTAAGTTGGGACACCCCTGCAGGGTTTTGAACTTTCGAAAGTCGTGCCCGCGGTTATGGGCAGATGGGAATTTTTTAATATCCGGTTGTAGAGAACTTGACACTTAACTTAATTAAAATGAATCAACCGCATGTGTAGTCGTGATGGTCTCTTTTCGACGGAGTCTGGGAAGTGAACACGGCCTTGTGTTATGCTTGAGCGTAAGTAGCTTCAGGTTCACTTCTTGATCACTATTAGCTTCTCGACCGTGCGATGCTTCTCTTCTCGCTCTCTTTTGCGTAAGTTAGCCACCATATATGCTACTGCTTGCTGCAGCTCCACCTCACTACCCTTTTCCTACCCTTAAGCTTAAATAGTCTTGATCTCACGGGTGTGAGATTGCTGAGTCCCCGTGACTCACAGATACTTCCAAACAGATGCAGGTACCGATGATGCCAGTGCAGGGGACACTACCGAACTCAAGTGGGAGTTAGACGAGGATTCGTGTCGTTAATATGTTTCTTTTTCGGATGATCAGTATAGGAGCCCAGTTGGGACGATCGGGGATCTAGCATTTTTGGGTGGTCTTTCTTTATTTTGGTTCCGTAGTCGGACCTTTGATTGTACTTTGGATGATGTATGGATTATTTATGTATTGGGTGAAGTGGCGATTGTAAGCCGACTCTTTATCCCTTTTTTATTCAGTACATGGGATGTGTAAAGATTACCCCTCTTGTGACAGACCTATGATGCGGCTATGCCTCTAAGTCGTGCCCCGACACGTGGGAGATATAGCCACATTGTGGGTGTTACAAATAGACCCGGGGGCCATAGGTTTCACTAGTGGCTTCTCTCAAGATAGCATAAGTATTACGGTGGGTGAACAAATTACTGTTGAGCAATTGATAGAAAAGCGAATAATTATGAGAATATCTAGGTACGATCATGTATATCAGCACCACGTCCGTGACAAGTAGACCGAAACAATTCTGCATCTACTACTATTACTCCACACATCGATCGCTATCCAGCATGCATCTAGAGTATTAAGTTCATAAGAACATAGTAACACCTTAAGCAAGATGACATGATGTAGAGGGATAAACTCATGCAATATGATATAAACCCCATCTTTTTATCCTCGATGGCAACAATACAATATGTGTCATTTCCCTTTCTATCACTGGGATCTAGCACCGCAAGATTTAACCCAAAGCTAAGCACTTCTCCCATTGCAAGAAAGATCAATCTAGTAGGCCAAACCAAACTGATAATTCAAAGAGACTTGCAAAGATAAACCAATCATACATAAAAGAATTCAGAGAAGATTCAAATATTGTTCATAAATAAACTTGATCATAAACCCACAATTCATCCGATCTCTACAAACACACTGCAAAAAGAGTTACATCGAATAGATATCCAAGAGAATCAAGGAGAACTTTGTATTTAGATCCAAAGAGAGAGAAGAAGCCATCTAGCTACTAGTTATGGACACGAAGGTCTGATGTAAACTACTCACACATCATCGGAGGGGCCATGGAGTTGATGTAGAGGCCCGGTGTGATCAATGCCCCCTCCGGCGGAGCTCCGGAAAAGGCCCCAAGATGGGATCTCTTGGGTACAGAAGGTTGCGGCGGTGGAAATAGGGTTTCGTGGTGCTCCTAGATGTTTGCGGGGTACGTGGATATATATAGGAGGAAGAAGTAGGTCGGTGGAGCAACGAGGGGGCCATGAGGGTGGAGCGCGCGCCCAAGGGGGGTAGGCATGCCCCCTGCCTCATGGCCGCCTCGTTGATTGCTTGACGTCCACTCCAAGTCCTTTGGATCATGTTTGTTCCAAAAATCACGCATCCGAAGGTTTCATTCCGTTTGGACTCCATTTGATATTCCTTTTCTACGAAACACTGAAATAGGCAAAAAACAGCAAGTTGGGCTGGGCCTCCGGTTAATAGGTTAGTCCCAAAAATAATATAAAAGTGTAAAATAAAGCCCATTAACATCCAAACAGATAATATAATAGCATGGAACAATCAAAAATTATAGATACGTTGGAGACGTATCAAGTAGGTTGCATGACCTCTTTCAGTGGTGGGCTAGTAGATGTAGGGAAAAGTAGGTGTAACTGTCCAGCCAGAGTAAAGAGTTAATGTTTCCGAAAGATTGTGTCTTGGTCATCCATTTCTCAAACACCATGTAGTGCGAGAAATCCAACGGAGGAGATCGAGTCTTGTGGGGAAAAGTGCGCAAACCTCTGCAGAGTGTACAAACTAATCATGGTTAGCCATGCCCCCAGTTATGGACATCTTGAGTATCTAGTACTTGAATTATTGATTTTATCTCATCACTCTAAAAATTAATTTTTTGGGTTATAAATTATTACTTTAATTGGGATTGAGTTGGAGGAACCTTCTCAATGATGTTTCAACTACCATGATAGTTAAATAAAATATATTCCTTTGTTGTAGGGGAAAATTGGCTTTTCGCAAAACATTATAACCATAGAGCCTCCACCAGCCATATATGCATGTAGTGTTAGCATTTACTTGTTCATTGCTCTACTGTGTTATATTGCCAGCATATTCCATGTGCTGACCCGTTTAGTGCTGCAACATATCATGTTGCAGACTTTTCAGACGAATAGTAAGGTGCGCTAGGTCGTTTGTCATGCACTCAGCTATGCCGTTGGAGTTGATGGACTCACTATATCTTCCAAGCCTTCCGCTGTTATCTTATTTAGATGGCTTTAAGCCATATTTATTGTAATAATTTCTCTCTTGAGACATTCGATGTAATAAGTGTGTGATTGCTACTCTGTTATAAATCCATTCGAGTACTATGTGTATCAGCATTACCGATCCAGGGATGACACTGAAGCACAGAGACTTGACCGTCTAAGGTCAGGTTGCTACATAAATTTTCTCCCTACCTTTGTTTAAAATTGAGGACTTCCTTATCGGGAGTGCAAACAATGATGGGAGGACTAGCCATGAAGGCAAGAAAATGATCTAACGCACAAATGAAAGCAAACGAAGAAGACGAACGGAAGAGGGCGAAGAAAAGGAAAATCTTTTCGGAAATTGTTTTAGAAGTGGGGGAGGGGAAAACGAGAGGCGAATGGTGAATAATGTAATGCAAGGGATGAGAGTTTATGATGGGTACTTGGTATGGCTTGACTTGGCATAGATTTCCCCGACGATGGCGCCAGAAATTCTTCCTGCTATGTCTTGATCTTGCACTAGTTTTTCCCTTGAAGAGGAAAGGGTGATGCGGCAAAGTAGAGATAAGTATTTCCCTCAATTTGAGAACCAAGGTATCAATCCAGTAGGAGACAACGCACAAGTCACCGAATACCTGCACAAACAAACAATAACTTGCACCGAACGCGATAAAGGGGTTGTCAATCCCTTCACGATTACTTGCAAAGTGAGATATGATAGGTATGGATAAACGATACAGTAAATATTTTTGGTATTTTTGGTTTATAGATCGGAAAGTAAAATATTGCAAAATAGTAAATCGGAAACTAATATTACAGAAAATAGAACTTGTATGATGGAAAATAGACCCGGGGGGCATAGGTTTCACTAGAGGCTTCTCTCATGATAGCAAATAATACGGTGGGTGAACAAATTACTGCCGAGCAATTGATAGAAGATCACAAAGTTATGACAATATCAAAGGCAATGATCATGAATATAGGAATCACGTCTGTGTCAAGTAGACCGAAACGATTCTGTATCTACTACTATTACTCCACACATCGACTGCTATCCAGCATGCATCTAGAATATAAAGTTCATAAAGAACAGAGGAACGCATTGAGCAAGATGACATGATGTAGAGGAATTAACTCAAGCAATATGATGAAAACCCCATCTTTTTATCCTCGATCGCAACAATACAATAAGTTCCTTGCTGCCCCTACTGTCACTGGGAAAGGACACCGCAAGATTGAATCAAAGCTAAGCACTTCTCCCATTGCAAGAAAACCAATCTAGTTGGCCAAACCAAACCAATAGTTCAAATAGAATTACAAAGATATCAAATCATGCATAAAAGAATCAGAAGAGATTCAAATAATATTCATAGATAAGCTGATCATAAATCCACAATTCATCGGATCTCGGCAAACACACCGCAAAACGGTATTACATCAGATAGATCCCCAAGAACATCGAGGAGAACATGGTATTGAGAATCAAAGAAAGAGAAGAAGCCATCTAGCTACTAGATATGGAAACGTAGGTCTGAGGTAAACCACTCATGCTTCGTCAGAAGTGATGTAGAAGCCCTCCACGATCGAATCCCCCTCCAGCAGGACGCCAGAAAAGACGCCTACATGGGATCTCATGGGTACAGAAGGTTGTGTTGGTGGAAAAGTGTTTTCGTGGCATCCCCTGGTGGTTTGGGGATATAAGAGTATATATAGCTAAAAGAATTAGGTCATGAGGTGCACGAGGGGCCCACAAGGGTGGGGGCGCGTCCTACCCCATGGGCGCGCCCTCCGTCCTTGTGGCCGCCTCGTGGCTCCTCTGACTTCATCTCCAAGTCTCCTGGTTGTCTTCTGGTCTAGGAAAAATCATCGCGAAGGTTTTATTCCATTTGGACTCCGTTTGGTATTCCTTTTCTGCGAAACTCAAAAACAGGGAAAAACAGGAACTGGCACGGGGCTCCAGGTTAATAGGTTAATCCCAAAAATAATATAAAATAGCATATAAATGCAGATAAAACATCCAAAATAGATAACATAATAGCATGGAACAATCAAAAATTATAGATACGTTGGAGATGTATCAAGCCCGCACTGCCCAGAAGAACTCAAGGCGACCAGCCCAACCACCCCCATCGAGGAAGAGACATGTCGGTTGAAGAGGCCGAATACCCACCTGGCCGCTAGGAGGTGGCACAACAAGAATATTAATACGATCTTCGACACGACCTGGCCGCTAGAGCAGGTCAATCAAGGTCCATCTATGGATCAAGAGGTTACCGAGCATGCACTATTGCACGATGGTCCAAACGCGACATTACGATCAGAGACCCTTCGACGAAACTGTGAGCGATGCCATAATCGCAAACGATGGTGTAAAAGAACCGTCAAAAAAGGTGCAAAACATTTGTGTTGCCGGAGCTATCAAACACAGTTCAGATTTTAGTTGCGTGTGCGATGCAGGGCATACGGTTCAACTCAATGAACTGTTTGCGATGAGGTGGAACAAAAGAAACGGGCAACCTGATGAAGGCGTGTGCGATATAGAGCATAGGGTTCACTCGGATGAACTGTTTGTTATTAGGAAACACAAAAGAAATGGTCAGCCAGATCAAGGTGTGTGTGATACGTGGCAAACAGGTTCGTAATCAGAAATGTGTGCGAAGACCAATAATAACACAGACGATTGCTGCTAATAAGCCATGTGAACTGTTCTGTCTACAGTAGAACAACATGTATATATATAAATGAAATAAACATCCAATTACATAAGTGACTATACAGATCATTCACACGCACCTCAATAAACAATTGCATGCATTCTAAAGTGTAACATCCCAAATTTTCAATTTGGAATGTTATACATTAGGTCATCACTACATATCATATTTTATTTTCTTTTGGCGTGATCCATAAATTCTACGCAACTCAAGGACCCACGGAGAGAGTTGGGGATTTCGTTATTTTCATATTTGGGTTTTTCTCAAATTTTGAAAATAGGATCATTGATTTTAATTATTTTATCTTCAATTATTTCTATAATAAAAATATGAGAGAGGGAATAAAATAACTTTCCCAAAATAAAGCAATATTGAAGATTTAATAAAAAAATCAAGTAAGATTTTATTTCAGTTTTTCTCGCTATTTTATTTGAATTAAGGAAAAAGTGCATATTTTCAAAACTGCATTTTAGGGCCAAGAAAATGTTCATCTTGTTCTAAATATTGTATTTAGACGGTGAAAATTTGTTTTGGCTTTTTTAGATTTTTATTTATTTTTCTAGGATTTTTCTTAGTTCGGCGGGATTTTTTTTAAAGAAAACCTCGCGCGCCCGACTGGGCCGAAGGCCCAACCGAGCCGGCCCAGCCGCTGCCGCCTCCCGCACCGGATCGGGACCGGAGTCCTGATCGCCGCCGCCGCCGAGTTCAGGAGGAGCACGCCTCCTGAGGCGCCCCCTCCCCCAAGCCAGGACGCCCCCCTCCATATATAGTCGTCGCCGCCACCCCACCCCGTCGCCTCGCCTCGCCTCGCCCTGCCCCGCCGCCGCAGTCGCCGCCTACCGCGCCGCTCGCCACCGCTGCCCCGCCGACGCCGCCGCACCCCGCCGCCGCCCGAAGCCCCGCCGGAGCCACCGGACTTCGCCGGAGCCCCGACGAGGTAGCCGCCCGCCACCGCCCCGGTTTTCTGAGAAAAATCGATTCAGTTTTTTTATAAAACCCTACGTTTTTTATAAATCGGTTTTATCGGTTTATTTGTTTAGCGAGCGTTCGCTCGTTCGTTCGTTTTAACAAACATGCTCACTGTTTAGTTCCAGATAACGAACATTCGTTTGTTAATCTGTTCGTCAGTTTTCTTTTTCTCGGATTTTTCCGCGATTATTTCTGATCACGATTTCTAATCCGATTTTCATTTTAGTTTATCTTTTCGCTCGTTTGTCGGAATCAGGCAATTCAAGCGCCTGGAGTTTCGTCTCGAAACCCTCTTTCCGTTTAACCAACTCAAACAAGTTTTTGCATCTGTAAAACTTGATTTGGATCCAGATTAGTAAACGAAGTTGGTTTCTTTCGCCGTTTGACTTTCGTTGCTTCGTTAGATTTGATTCTTTTTGCAAACCCGAGTTCTTAAGTTGAACTTTCTGGTTAGATCTCTTATTTGAGTTTTACCCGTGCATTAGATGAGTACTTATTGTATTCTTGTTTGTTTGCAATACAGTACCCGGAGTGCACCGCTTGCTACTTTGAATCTCTAGGTTTCGCGGATCATCAGCAAGGCAAGTAACACTTTGATCATAGCTCTTTACTACCCAGTTTTTATTGCATTAGATTAATCCTCAAACAATTGCATGATTAGGATCTGATTAATATGTGGGTTTTGGGAAGTAGATGAGGTAGTACCTATTATCTGTTTTATTATCAAACCCTTGGGAGTTACTTATACATTTGCTTGTTATGCCATGCTATGCTAGTAGACGTGGATTGAGTGAGTGTATCCATGCCAGATGTGAGATTGTTAAATTAATGGTTTATTTAAGGTGGCAACTTAAACACACATCTGGGTGGATTGAGTGTAACACCCCGGATGTAATTTACCTTATATGTATCCCAACTCTTGCCGTTTCCGACACTAAGTTATTTTATTTTCTCGGGTTCGGGTTTTTGTCTCTGTGTGTTGTTGTCGTTGTCATGCATCGCATATCATGTCATCATGTGCATTGCATTTGCATACGTGTTCGTCTCATGCATCCGAGCATTTTGCCCGTTGTTCGTTTTGCATTCCAGCGCTCCTATCTCCTCCGGTGGTCCTTTCTAACTTCTTTTCGTGTGTGGAGGTTAAACATTTCCAGATTGGATCGAGACTTGCCAAGCGGCCTTGGTTTACTACCGTAGACCGCCTGTCAAGTTTCATACCATTTGGACTTTGTTTGATACTCCAACGGTTAACCGAGGGACCAAGAAGGCCTTGTGTGTGTGTTGCAGCCCAACACCCTTCCATTTTGGCCCAAAACCCACCAAAACCCTCTCCATCATCTAGAGCGTTCGATCACGATCGTGTGGCCGAAAACCGCACCTCATTTGGACTCTCCTAGATCCTCCTACCTATAAATTTAGACCTCCCCCGAAATTTTCGGGTCATTCCCCCCTAACCCTAGCAAAAATCCCCTCTCTCCGTGCCGGACATTGTCCGCCCGTGCCGGACACCTCCCGCCGATGCCCGTGACCAACCAGACGCCGACACATGGCGGGCGCGCCCACATCACCGCCGTGGCCCGCCGCAGCCCTCATCCGGCCCCCAGGCCCATCCGGCCAGCGCCGCCCGCCTCCTCGCGCCTCCATCGTCCGCAACGCCGAGCCACCCGCCGCCCTCCTCCGCACCTGCTCTGGCTGCCGTGCGACCTCGCCGGGGTGGGAGTGTTGGGGAACATAGCAGAAATTCAAAATTTTCCTACGAATCTCCAAGATCTATCTATGGAGAGACCAACAACGAGTAGAAGGAGAGTGCATCTACATACCCTTGTAGATCGCTAAGCGGAAGCGTTCAAGTGAACGGGGTTGATGGAGTCGTACTCGTCGTGATTCAAATCACCGATGATCAAGTGCCGAACGGACGGCACCTCCGCGTTCAACACACGTACAGCCCGGTGACGTCTCCCACGCCTTGATCCAGCAAGGAGAGAGGGAGAGGTTGAGGAAGACTCCATACAACAGCAGCACAACGGCGTGGTGGTGGTGGAGGAGCGTGGCAATCCCGCAGGGCTTCGCCAAGCACCATGGGAGAAGAGGAGGAGGGAGAGGGGCAGGGCTGCACCAACGAGAGATCAAATCGCGTGTTATGGGCAGCCCCTAGGCCTCATATATATAGGGGAAGGGGAGGGCTGCGCCCCCTTTAGGGTTTCCCCACCCCAAGGGGCGGCGGCCAGCCTCCAGATGGCATCTGGTGCGGCGGCCAAGAGGGGGGGAGGAGTCCATCCTCCCCAAGGCACCTCGGAGGTGCCTTCCCCCTTGAGACTCTTCCCTCTAGGGTTCCCTAGGCGCATGGGCCTCTTGGGGCTGGTGCCCTTGGCCCATGTAGGCCAAGGCGCACCCCCTACAGCCCATGTGGCCCCCCCGGGGCAGGTGGCCCCACCCGGTGGGCCCCCGGGACCCTTCCGATGGTCCCGGTACAATACCGATGACCCCGAAACTTGTCCCGATGGCCGAAACAGGACTTCCTATATATAAATCTTTACCTCCGGACCATTCCGGAACTCCTCGTGACGTCCGGGATCTCATCCGGGACTCCGAACAACATTCGGTAACCACATACAAGCTTCCTTTATAACCCTAGCGTCACCGAACCTTAAGTGTGTAGACCCTACGGGTTCGGGAGACATGCAGACATGACCGAGACGTTCTCCGGTCAATAACCAACAGCGGGATCTGGATACCCATGTTGGCTCCCACATGTTCCACGATGATCTCATCGGATGAACCACGATGTCAAGGACTCAATCGATCCCGTATACAATTCCCTTTGTCTAGCGGTATTTTACTTGCCCGAGATTCGATCGTCGGTATACCGATACCTTGTTCAATCTCATTACCGGCAAGTCACTTTACTCGTTCCGTAACACATCATCCCGTGATCAACTCCTTGGTCACATTGCGCATATGATGATGTCCTACCGAGTGGGCCCAGAGATACCTCTCCGTTTACACGGAGTGACAAATCCCAGTCTCGATCCGCATAAAACAATAGATACTTTCGGAGATACCTGTAGTGCACCTTTATAGTCACCCAGTTACGTTGTGACGTTTGATACACCCAAAGCACTCCTATGGTATCCAGGAGTTACACGATCTCATGGTCAAAGGAAGAGATACTTGACATTGGCAAAGCTCTAGCAGACGAACTACACGATCTTTGTGCTAGTCTTAGGATTGGGTCTTGTCCATCACATCATTCTCCTAATGATGTGATCCCGTTATCAACGACATCCAATGTCCATAGCCAGGAAACCATGACTATCTGTTGATCACAACGAGCTAGTCAACTAGAGGCTCACTAGGGACATATTGTGGTCTATGTATTCACACGTGTATTACGATTTCCGGATAATACAGTTATAGCATGAATAAAAGACAATTATCATGAACAAAGAAATATAATAATAACTTATTTATTATTGCCTCTAGGGCATATTTCCAACAGGGAGGTCACCACACCTCCTTCCGCCGCCCGCCTTCTCGCCCCAGCTCGCCGCCGACGTCCGTCGTGGCCAGGAGAGCCCGAGGCCGTCGTCCCGTCGCCTCCCCGACTCTCCGGCGATCCCCGACGACAAGTCCGGCCACCGCGGCTCCTTTTTCCGGCGATCCTCGAGCTGCTACAGTGCCCGTCGCCAGATCTAGATCCGGACGAACCCTAGATCGGGGTTGACTTCTCCCCTCTCTCGGTATTTTTTATGCAACTTCATCATGCCGTAACTTTGCATCTGTAGCTCCGTTTTGCGCGTGTAGCATATCAAAATGTTCGCCTCAGAGAGTACATCATTTCATATCATTGCATCATTTTCATTTGAGCTCATATTGATTCCCTAAATGCTGTTGGAAGAGTGCTATTTGAGATAATTGTCAGATCTGCTGCACCAAATAGCTATTTGTCATTTTTGCCATGATTAATATGTGCATGATATGCTCCTGATCTCTACATGTGTTTTCTCATATGCCATGCCATATTTACAGAGGTGCTATCCATGTATTTTTGTGACTTGTGTGGTGACTAGCACAAGCTTGCAAAGTAGTGCATTCATTAATACTGATTTCAGGGACTTAGAATTTCACTAAGTCCTTGATCTATTTTTATCAATATGCCATATGTTCATGTTGTTTCCTAGTGATCCGTGCCTCTTTTGAGGATGATCAGTAAGGATGATTTGTTAACATTGTGGTGCTCTATCCATCCATGTCTTTGTTTGCAATTATGGAGCACCCTAGCTTGATTCAATCGAGCTACTTTTGCTATTTTGTGAATCCTGACAGATTCTTGACTCGTTAGCGATTTTGCCGAGGATGTTGTTGTTGATCCATGCATGCTATGTTGTTGTTCTTGCCATGTCTAGCTTCTATGATATGTATTCTTGATGGGTGTATGCTTAGATTGACATGCCTTGCACTGTAGTGAGTGCATCGAGCTCGTAAACATGTCTACTCGTTAACAGATTTGCATGCTCCAGTTTTTCACTAAGTTTGTAACCTGATTATGTTTTTTCCATGTTCACATGCTTGCAATTGTATTTTCTGATCCCTTTTGGCTCAAGGTCACTAAGGGACTTTTGTTAAGCTCTTTGAGTATCTTCATGTCATGCCTTGCCTTGCCATGTTAAGTTCGTGTAGCATATAGTTTTCATGCTCCAAAGTGTGCTACCTGATCTGAAATTCCAGGCTTGTGTTAATTTCACTAAGTCTGAAACATGTTTATCAATTGCACTTTTGCTACGCTTGTTTGAACCTGTTAATGGATGAATTGGCTGTAGCTCAGTGTTCATCTTTTGTCAAGCATCATGAGTGGATCCCTGCCATGTATTTTTTTGCCATGTTTGAGTGTCGTAGCATAATTATCTTGATGCATTAATTGGCTACTTGCTGTTTATCGCACACCGGTGCCATATTTGTTTTGTTTGCCATTTCCAAACCATGCATCCGATTCCAGTGATCTTTATATCGATTTCAACCGAAATCACCTCACCTTTCCAGTGGAACTCTTGGATTTCCAAGTTGAGGCCAGGTTCAATCATTCCTTGTCAAACCTTGCATATGCATCACATATCGCATCCCGCTTAGCATACCATGTTCGCATCATACTTGTTTGAGCTTTGCACGTGGTTGATTGTGCTCCTTTTGCTTGTTTGTCTTGTTTGGGTAGAGCCGGGAGACAAGTTCACTAACAAGGAGCCCGTTGAGTTTGCTTACGAGGATCAAGTCAACTTTGACAACTTTGCAGGCAAGATGATCATACCCTCGAAATCACTTCTATCTTTGCTTGCTAGATGCTCGCTCTTTTGCTATGCCTATGCTAAGATGCCTACCACTTGCTTATCATGCCTCCCAAATTGCCATGTCAAACCTCTAACCCACCATGTCCTAGCAAACCGTTGATTGGCTATGTTACCGCTTTGCTCAGCCCCTCTTATAGGGTTGCTAGTTGCAGGTGAAGATTGGAGACCGTTCCTTGTTGGAACTTTGTTTATTGTTGGGATATCATTATATATTCTTGTTATCTTAATGCATCTATATACTTGGTAAAGGGTGGAAGGCTCGTCCTTTTGCCTAGTGTTTTGTTCCACTCTTGCCGCCTTAGTTTCTGTCATATCGGTGTTATGTTCCCGGATTTTGCGTTCCTTACGCGGTTGGGTGATAAAGGGAACCCCTTGATAGTTCGCCTTGAATAAAACTCCTCCAGCAATGCCCAACCTTGGTTTTACCATTTGCCACCTAGCCTCTTTTTTCCTTGGGTTTCCGAAGCCCCAGGGTCATCTTATTTAAACCCCCCTGGGCCAGTGCTCCTCTGAGTGTTGGTCCAAACTAGAGCCCTATACAGCGCCCCCTCAGGGAAACTCGAGGTTTGGTTTTATTTGTATGGAGCGCTCATCTGAGTGTGTCCTGGGAACAAGATATGTGCAGCTCCTATCGGGATTTGTCGGCACATTCGGGCAGTGTTGCTGGATTTGTTTTATCTTTGTCGAAGTTGTCTTATAAAACCGGGAAGCCGAGTCTGATCGGAATGTCTCGGGAGAAGGTTTATCCTTCATTGACCGTGAGAGCTTGTGATGGGCTAAGTTGGGACTCCCCTATAGGGATTTGAACTTTTGAAAGCCGTGCCCGCGGTTATGGGCAGATGGGAATTTGTTAATGTCCGGTTGTAGATAACATGAACCTTAATTTAATTAAAATGAATCAACTGCGTGTGTAACCGTGATGGTCTCTTCTCGGCGGAGTCCGGGAAGTGAACACGGTGTTGGAGTAATGCTTGACGTAGTTTGTTCTATAGTTCTTCGTTCATGCTTTACCTTCTCTTCTCGCTCTCTTTTGCGAACAGGTTAGCCACCATATATGCTAGTCGCTTGCCTATAGGCTTAAATAGTCTTGATCGCGAGGGTGCGAGATTGCTGAGTCCTCGTGACTCACAGATTACTTCCAAACCAGATGCAGGGCCCGATGACTCCGTTCCAGATGATGCGCTTGAGCTCAAGTGGGAGTTCGACGAAGACTCACGCCGTTACTATGTGTCTTTCCCTGATGATCAGTATAGGTGCCCAGTTGGGGCGATCTGGACCATGTCGCTTGTTGGGGTTGATCTTTTATTTTGGTACCGTAGTCAGACCATGAGTGTATTGGATGATTGTGATGCTATTTATGTACTTTGTGTGACGTGGCGAGTGTAAGCCAACTATGTGCCTTTCCCCTTATTATCTATTTACATGGGTTGTTGTGAAGATTACCTTACTTGCGCCATTGCTTTCAATGCGGTTATGCCTCTAAGTCGTGCTTCGACACGTAGGAGATATAGCCGCATCGAGGGCATTACAAGTTGGTAATGAGAGCCTTCCCCGACCTTAGGAGCCCCCCTGCTTGATCGAATTAGCTGACGAGTTGAGTCTAGAAAAATGTTTTGAGTCATTTAGGAATTATATATCGGAGAGTTTAGGAATTCTTTTTACTCCCCAGTCCTTTATCCCTCTAGTAAGGCATCCTGACGTAGAGTTTTGACTCTTCTCTTCTCAAATTTCACTAAAAAAATTTAGGATCACGCGGGTATCTGGGGATCGTTCTGATCGATTTGTGACGAGAACATTGTTCTTGGTGCCTCCTGTCATTTAGGGGTTGTGGCAGTGTCCCGGGGAGTTGAGCTCCGAGGTGTTGTCGTCACAATTTTATCGTTGCAGTTCTGGAATACCTGAGTTTAGTTCGCCGACATCGAAAATCTCTTTTATGCAGTTGTTGGTGAGATAACCTCGACGCCACCCAGTACTGGGGCGGGAGTTCAGGAGTATTGCCATAACTTGTATAACGGATGCTTTTTCGAAGGTTGAGGTAGACGATTTCTGAAGTTTTCTCGGTTATGTGTTGAAGGATGGATACAGCTGGATGTAGGATTTGCTAGATTTGGGTGAGATATTATGCTTCCCCTGTATCCCCAACACCTGATTGCATAACCAGAAAGGTTCGGGAGTTTCATAGGTGGGAATTCTTGTAGCTCTAGTTCTTCTTCCACAGATATTTGGTTTGAGATTGGGTGATCCTTACCGAGTATTCGTTCTTGTTCCGTACCTTGTTGATTTTATTCTTCTACATCAATTCTAAGTGGCTTCTCAATTTATGGATATGTGACCATTTCAATTGGAATGCATTCGTTCATTTGGTTCGGATGTGAAGACTATATGTTGCAATTTCTACCCGTTTGGTTTAGCTTCAATATTTGTCTATCAATATGCTAATGGATGTCAACCTGTTCAGGATGGCTCCTCCAACGCGCACGACTCCGAATCAGGATCCGCCACCACCACCTCCATCTCCGGAGGCATGGCAAGCTATGATGGCCGCTACCAATGCAAACACGCAGTTGATCATGCAAATTCTTCAAGAGCGCAACCAAGCGAACCAAGGCAACCAGGGCAACAATCAGAATCACTTTACTACACTCAACCAGTTCCTTGCTAACCAGCCAAAGACCTTTAGCAATTGTGTTGAG